>NC_080418.1:76161061-76461061 GCF_029873635.1 Malania oleifera | reverse complement strand
TGTCGAACATTTTATTGCTAAGAAAATATAAATTTTATAGTACTTCACATATTTCAAGGCACACTTGCACTGACAAACATGTTCAAAAGGGAGTAACTAAATGAATAAATTGATTTAGCATTCAAATTTATAAATTGTTCTAATAATGTTCATAATATGGCTTTATAGATTTAAAATTGCATTTAAGAGCACTTAGAAGTTAACATATAATTTTATTAAATGCTCCCATATATGACTCATGGGATAATTAATAGTGTTAGCATAAGTTTTAAGATTAATAATTTATTTATTTCTATCTTATGTTTGGAGTGGTGTTGGATTTAGATAAAATATAATATAGAATTATATTGAAAATTTGTTTAAATTCAACCAAATCTAAATCTAAAATTCAAAAGTACTTGATATTTTCATGTTGAAGATTAGGAGTATGAATCACATGGTTGCCCTAACCCCAGAAGTATAATGTTGTAAGCTAAAATGAACATCGCTTAAGGACAACATGAGATCAAAATGAGACAAATCGCTTATTGTCCACCCGACCTAGAGACTAAAAGGAAGATCACCCAAATGAGATGAGTCATTTATCGTCCAATCGCTCAAGGCTTAAATAAACTCAAGCTTACTTCATCCTAAACCTTCTTAACAAACAAGCTAAATTTGGAAAAGAGTGAACTTGACTTCTACAACTAAGCATCTGCATGCTTGATGGAGAAATCCAGAATTGCATATTAGATAGATGACTAGGATATTGCTTGCTTATTGAGTTGAAAGCATCAACATGCTTGATGCAGAAATTGTGAAATACATGCTGCTTAGTTGACTAGGATGTTGCATGCTGGTTAATTTGAACAAATTGACAACTATATTTCATGTGTTCATTGAAGCTTAGACTCGTTCCAGAATGGTTACTATACATTCATGCCTCATTGTACATGTGTGACAAATCAACTATTAAAATTTAATTGATTATTAGTTATACTATGTAGACTAATAATCAATTGAACATGTTAATTATTTGTTTCATTTACAATTAGTGATGTTTGTATTTCAACCATTCTTGAATTGTCCAATGTGGATAGTTTAGGAAGTTGAATTTACATTGTTGTCATCTTTCACGTTTTGTTCATTGTCATTATATATTTCGAGTACGTTTCTACTTGTGTTCTTTGGGTGCATAGTGGGGTGTCGTGACAATTTGTTAGTGATGGAACACTAGCAACATGTTCACGTCCTCCGTATCGTGTACTTGGAGAGCCATAGGGAGAGGTTGCCAAAATTTAAAATGACAATAATGAAGGAATTTGAGTGATTGACTGCAATGTAAATGCAACATTCCTGAATGAGATTGGATCCGTACCCTTTAGACTAAAGGTGGTTGATTTTAGGATTCACGATGCATGCGTCATAGATATTATGAGAATATAATCAACATCATTTACTTGAACACGTTATAGGGTAATTAATGAACATGGATAAGAGTTGGATGAAGGCTTGGGGTAGGTTTTTGTTAGAGTACATGAAAAGGGTACATGATTTCATAGAGGTCACGCGTCCTCGTGCAGACAAAGCTAGTAGAATAAGGTGTCCTTGCAAGAAATGCCAAAACATAACATTAAAACACATTGATTTGGTTCATACACATTTATTGGACCATAGAATGGAGAAAAGGTACACAACATGGGTGTTCCACGGTGAAAATTATGCTATTTAGAGCGATGATAAAGAAGATGAAGATGAGGAGGCAAATATAGTAGGTGGTGATGCACGTTCGGAAGGGTTAATCAAAATGTTAGGTGACTAGTAACGGGGAATTGCAGCGGACACGAACGATGTCAATGTGTCGCATACTGATGATGAATTTACTTCAGTAGGTACCATACCTTGCGATCCTAGTATGTTAAATCAACTCGGTAAACCATTTTCTAATCTCATGAGGGATGCACGGGTGCCCCTATATCCAAATTGCACAAAGTTCTCAAAATTGGAGTTCCTGATAAAGTTGCTTCATGCAAGGACAATGCATAAGTTATCTTAGAGCGCATTCAAAATGCATTTAAACCTCACTAAGGCAGCACTGCCTGATGATAAAACACTTCCAAATTCCTTTTATGAGGCAAAGACATACATGCATGAATTGGGTCTTAGTTACACTTCAGTATATGTGTGTAGGTATGATTAAGCACTTTTTTATCGTGAACTTGAAAATACGAATGAATGCCCAGAATGTGGTGAACCGAGATATAAAACTAATCAAAAGAAGGGTAAAAAATCCCCCAAAAAGTTTTGCGATATTTTCCATTAATATTGCAGCTGCAATGATTGTACATGTGCAGAAAGAATGCTGCAGATATGAGATGACATAAAGAGAAGCGTCTTCAAGAGGAAAACACACTTAGCCATCCAGCGGACTCCGAAGCCTAGGTCGAGTTTGATAAAATGCATCCGTTGTTTGCTAGCAATCCTTAAAAAACATCAGACTTGGCTTTGCTTTAGATGAGTTCAATCCTTTTAGTAACATGAACAACCCGTATAGCATGTTGTTAGCCTAACAAGGCTTAGAATCTTATTTTGATGATAAAAAATCAAGGGTACTTAACATGTTTAGTTAAGTGAAGTTTCATGGTTCAAATGCCTTTATAAAGATCAAGATTAAGTGTGGGAAGAGATTGAATGACGATTGTGCTTAGAGACATGAGTAATGATGAAACTAAAGTTAATTGAAGAAAAAGCACAAGATATACAAAAATAAAATAAAATAAAATAATGGAAGTAAATGCATGAAGACTTAGTGCTTATAAAGTTATAGTTTATAAGAAGTCTCATGTAAGTATTTCATGATTTCAATATGGATGTTTGAAACTCTTAGGAATTATTATTAACTTAGAGACCCATTTTTGAAAACCATGAAAAATATTTTTAAATTCTCATTTAAGTTTTCCAAGATTAAAAGTTTAAAGTCTTGGAATCAATGTTTTGAAAATCATATACGTTGTAAATAGGAATGAAATTGATGAAGTTTTGACATTATTATGCTGACAATTTTAAGCAAACAGAGCCGAGACAGGTGATTGACCCTTAGGTCACAGTCGACTAACTCAACACTGTGTTTTCAAAATACACTAAACTTAAAAGGCTCAGGTGACTAACCTTTATGTCATAGTCGACTAGAGTTCTTGTTTTAAATTTTAAAAAACGAGGGACAATTTCCAAAATTGATTTCTTGACTCCCAAACTTGGAGAAAACTTGGGAAATAAGGCAAGTAACTTGGGGAACATGACTATATGCTTTATTACTCTATAAATACTTGTTATTTTCATAAATTAACAACAACAATCAAACATATATGAATTACAAGTTCAAAGCTTTTTTGCTGAAACTTTCTCTGAATTATTGTTGTGTTCTTGTTGATACAAACCACGGTTCTCCGATCTTTTCTACTAAGATTTTCAAATCTAATCAGAACCCTAGTGATATTCTACTAAGCTTCACTCTTCTATATTGATTATTGTTGAAGTATATTATTTTTCAATTGTACAAATCCGCTCTAATTGAGAGTTTCAATTGTACGAACAAAGTTTGTTCTTGTTTCTTGTTTTCTTGACGATTCAGGATTGTTGGATCATTGCCTAGTGAGAGGGTATTCTCGTTAAAGAGGTGAACTCCACCTTTGAGGGAGAGAGGTTGTAACTTCATCTAGCAATGAAGTTGGAAAGGAATCCTGACAACGTGTTGCTTGGGGCAAGGACGTAGGATTCTGGCGAAACCTTGTAAAAAATTTGGTCTTTAGCTCTTCTTGCCTAATATCTTTACTTTATTGCAATGTTATAATTTGCGTGTATGTTTATTGTGAACTTGTTGCATATTGGAAGTTGCTGAAAAACTGATTTTGATTCATACTTGAAATCAAGGAACATATTGGTTATAATTGGTTGGTGTAACAAGTTCAAAATAAATTTGAATATTGATTTTTTAATATCATAGCTGAAGTTGACTTTTTTAAATTAATTATTTCATTGAAATAAAGTAGTAGGCTTTATTAAATCAACCTTTTGAAATTATTTTGAAATTGTCACTATTTATTGTTGAACAAAATTCTGATTCTGAATATTAAAGTTATGAGATTTTTGATCAAGCTGATTTTAACATCATTCATTCATAAAAGATTGAATTTGGATTGTTGACTAAACTTGTAAGGATTGTTGATCAATATTATTGTGTTTGTGTGCTTGTTGAAAATCAATTTGCTGGGTTAATACTTAAACTAAGGAATTTGTGAAACAACGTTATAAAGAAATTTAAAAAACCCAATTCACCCCCCTTTTGGGAGTATACCTAAATTCTCAATTGGTATTAGAGCCCTAGGTGTAGTAAATCTTAAACTAGAAGCTACATAAAGATCCCTATGGCACACCTAGGTGTATCTCCTTTTGGCGAGGGCCAATGCTCATCTAGACCACCTATTTTTCACGGTGTTAACTACACCTTCTAGAAACAGTGAATGAGAATCTATTTGCAAACCATGGATTGAAAAGCTTGGTGTTGACCCTATAGGTCATGTCCCGTTTTGATAATGACAAATATCTTTGTATCTTACCTATGCCCTGAGTTTGTGTGCAGGTTCATTCTTGCATGAAATGGCAAAGTCTTACATCATATGGTGACATATGGAGATACAAAGGAAATGAAGACCAAATTGTTTTCATTTGTATTTTATGTTTAAATTAATTTTGGGTCTATAATAATCATGAGCTGTAATAATTAATGCATTGCATTTATGATAGGCTAATATAAGCTCAATGACCATAGATCGACCTTGGGTCCTTTAACATCACTTGAAAAATCCCCTTTAACTCACAAGTCATATCTATGCAAATAGGGGTGAAATTTAAGCAAAAATAGGACCTATCTTTAATTTTGAAAGGGCTTCGGTCGACCGATCTTAGTGTGTTAAAAACGCCTCGGTTGACTGAAAATGTAAAAAGTCAATAAATTGACTTGGCTCAGGCAACTGGTCCAAAATGAGCGTATTGTTCACGGTCAACCGAACGTAAAATCTGACACTTCTTACCTTCACTGGCTGCCTAATGTTTTAGTTGAAAAATACCTTGGGTGACTGAATTGTGAGGTTCTGCAATCCAAACAATTCACCGGGCGATTGAACCTCAAACGTTTGGAAAATCACCTTGGCCTAGCCAACCGGACTCACCTTTGGGCACCCGAACTCAAAAATTAACTTTTTCTCAGTGTGTCTGTTCGGGAAATCGACCCTAAGATCCGAGCAACCGAAACTCTCGAGTTGCCATAATTTAACCACGGTAATCAGGGTAAAAAGGCTGATTAAACTTTTCTAAAAATTCCCTTTGTGTAATTGGATTCCTAAAAATTTCTTTTAAATCTTTTTACAAATTCACAATCTTTGGTATGTTTAGCAAACACACAAGAATGAATTTTTAATACTTAATTATACCAACTACAATCCACACTCAATATTAACATGAGCCAATGATTTAATAAGATGCTTTCAACAATGTTTATTAATCAACCAATTAACCAATCAACCAATCAACCAATCAATCAATAATAGATACTTAACCAATTATATGAACTACAACACTTCCTTGATTCAGCGTTTGCAAAACTCAACTTAGAATTTGATTATAGCCCTGTATTTATGAATATTGGTGCACTTCCTTTTAACCAAGATTTCCGCAAACAATTAATCAACATACTCTCTTTAAGGTTTTCCGCAAAAGATTAATCAAAGTACTCTCTTAAATTAATAGTTTTCTCAATCTTGAACTTTCAGCTTCTTGCACTTAGATACACAACCACACAATTTATATCTGCAGAAAAATTAAAGAGAAAGGGTAAAGAGTGAGACCGAGTTTTTACAAGGTTCAGGTTATACCCAGCCTACATCCTTGCCTTAGGCACGACCACCTAAGGATTCCACTATAGCATTCCTTTATAGGTGGAACAAACCGTTACAATCCCTCCTTTAATTAGGGTGGAGCCCCCTTTGTTGAATTAAGTGTAATCCCAAGAGGGGTGGGAGGGTGAATTCGGTATTTTAAAAATTCTTTGAATCTATTTACCACTTAATCCCTACTTGTGTATTTAGCAAAGAGTTCTTATTACCCAATTAATTATGTGCAATGCTGTTCAATCTACACATGCAATACGAACAGTTTAAATATAGTGTTGTAAGTAAATAGTAAAGCGAAGAGAGAAGACAAATGTAGTTTTTACAAGGTTCAGCCAATTTGGCCTACATCCTCGCCTTGAGCAACCACTTAAGGATTTCACTAAAATCTCTGCTCCTTAAATTGGGACAGAGCTTCCCTTACAATTCGCTGCTTACAAGAGGCATATCTGCCTTCTACTCCGCTGCTTACAAGAGATACAACTCTCTCCTCAAACCCCGGTTCACACACCGAACCGTGAATACAATAGAATCTGTAAAAACACTCAAAAATGCTTCCAAACAAAAGCTCATGAGTACAATTCAAATTCCTAATACATTAAGACATGATAAAATCTAAAGCTCAGAATGTATGAAACGATACAATTGTTTATGTATGATATGCTTTAACATGCAATACTCTTTTTATCAAATCTCCCAAATAAATATATATTTAAGCCCTTTGGAGAATTTAATGTTCTAGTTCACTTTGCTAAAATGCACAAATATATCTTTTGTGAACTTATAAAAAGGCTTTGAAGATTATATCAATTACACTCAGAAAGGTTCCTTTCAAATATTCAATCTCAATACAATCTTTGTTATATGCAAGTATGTATATATATATATAGATAATGATGTTCAACACTCACAAACTGAATATATTGTTATTTAGAAAAATATCCCTCAATAAAATGTATAATTATAAAACACCAAAGATATTTAATCAAGCGTCAATATATGTAAAATATAAATCCTTTAACAACCACACACAAGAATCAAATTTTTTAACCAATGAAGAAAAACAAATCTTTTACCAAGTAGTGAGATTATCTAGATATAGCGTTTACTTATTCTCTATCACTCAGCAACTTTTAACTATAGATTTCTAAATGAGTGGTTCTTTGAAAAAATATATATCTCAATGACAAAGTAAACTTTTTCAAGTAATGAACTTGTTAAACAAAATCTCTAAATGGTTAAGAATGGTCAAGATCAAATTATCTAAAGATATTCAATAGCAAGTGATGAGACGAGAAGCTCTTGAAAAAATAACTTGAATCACTAAACCTCCATACCAAGATGAATTACAAAATGTATACGTGAGTTCAGTTCTGATTTTCTGAGTTGATTTGCTCAAAGACTGTTAGCTTTACCGTGATCCCAAGAGGGGGGGGGGGGTGAATTGGTATTTTTAAATTTTAAGCTCTAGGTCAATCACCTAATACCAGTATATTCACAACCATATGGTCAATCTAGTGCAAGTAATGTAAATGTATACCATAAAGTAGATAAAGCAATTTAATCAAACATATATGCACCAGAAAGCAGTAAAGTAAAGGTGACACACAGAAATGTTATCGAGGTTCGGCCAATTGCCTACGTCCCCGCCTTAGCTAATAAGCACAAGGATTACCACTATAACTTGCTCACCTAAACGGGTGGAGCGGCACCTATACAAAACCAGGTCAAATTATCACAGGGCTGACCTCAACCTTTACAACCAGGTCAATTAACACAGGGTTGACCTCAACCTACACAATCCTTACCGGGCTGGATTACCGCCCCCTCAGGCCACGCCTGGAACTCTCAAAATTAGAATCAAATGGTACAATCAAGATGCTTTCATGTAAAGCGGATATGTACCCAAATAAGTTCAATCAAATACACCATAATATGATTCAATATGTAAACTCAATGTGATCTTATATTTTAACTCTCAAGTATGTTTACTATCAATGTAATGAGTGTGTGAGAGTATCAACAAACAATCTTTGTATCTCAAGATATTCAAGCAATCGTGTTCACACAAAGATGTCAATCACACTTTATATATTTCAAACAACAAGTTCTCTCAATATAAGTATATGAAGTTTTGTATAAGTTTGGTCTGCAAAAAAGGTTTAATCTTTGTATCCAATAAAAGATATAACTCAATGAATGTTTGTCATAAAGATTTTTATCACACAAACAAATATCTATTCAAATATTTATCAAAACAAAGCAAACTAGATATTTGAAAGTATTTTAAAAATATTTTGCAACCAAAGACAAATACAATCTTCTTAAGATGTTGTAATGAAAGTGCAATTCTCAGAAGATCAAATAAAGTCTTCTTAGGATGAACTTATTAGCAAAGTTCCCTAAGAATCCTTTTTGGTTTGGCTCTCAAGAAAATCGTGTCAATCAAGAAAACCAAGGAGAGCAAACCTTTCCAAGCAAAACACTCAATCGACTTACAGCGTGTTAAGACAATAGTTGCAGGTAAGTATGAGTGGATGGATATTCGAAGTCGCAAGATAAAAAGCTCTGGAGAAATTTTCTTAATTGTATATTTTCAATCCGTGTGTAATTTCTCTAAATAACAGGTATATATAGGGATACCATAAATGATACTCATTGGGGACACGATCGAAATTATTAGAAAAGAATAATACCATTTTTAGTAATTAATATAGTTAAATATGGCAACTTTTCAAAATAACCCGAGAGCACCGGTTGACCAGAAACATTTTCGGTTGACCAAAGTTTATATGGTTTGGTCAACCAGGTGAAAAATGAACTATAGACTTGGTCGACTAGAGGAGCTGTCCGAGGCAATTTTCCAAAATTACCGAGATTCATCCGACTAGGGAAAAATGAACTAAGGTTTCATTGACTAGAGGAGCATGATTTTCAGATCTCTGAGGTTCGGTTGACCAGGACTAGAATGAACTAGACTGGTCGGTCGACCAGACCGTTGGATCCCCCACATGGGGATTCGATCGACCAGGTTGGTGTAGTATAAAATCTTTTGGTTGACCGGGAGGTCAAAATGTTGTCTCCCAGGTGGTTCGGTCGACTGGGGTAAAATGAGCTGCAGATGCTCAGTCAACTAGATGGTCAAATCGTTGACTTCAGGAAGTTTCGGTAGACCAGAGGATTTGAATTACAATAGTTCAGTCGACCGGGACATTGGTCAATTGTTGACCTGGTCCTAGATTCGGTCGACCAAGACATAATGAGCTGCCTTGGCCGGTCGATCGAAAGTGCAAAATGTGTGCATTTCGGTCCTGTTTCAAGCATCCAATCACCCAAATCAAATAATCAATCATATGTATGCATGAGTGAGTATCCTAGGGTCATTTCAAAGCCTTTTTCAGGACACCAAAAAAATCCGGTGTTGGTCGACCGAAGGGTTTTCCCTAAGGTCTTTCTATGGTCATTTGATTTTCAAAAGATGTTCGGTTTAAGCTTACAAATCAGATCATGCAGGCAATCGTATATCAATCAGCTAAAGTTTCTCTATTCTCTTTCACTAAGATGTGTTCTTCTTTTCTTGTGTCTTAGCTAACGTACTAGAGTTTAGATATTCAGTATTTATAGTGTCTTACCCTTAGAATTGATCTCAACCGTTGGATCAAAAGATAGCTCACGTGTTTACACAATAAAAATTAAATTTTTAATCTTTCCAGCAAGTTCAGACGTCTCTTGGGCCCAGACAACCGAAGTCACTTTTATCCTTCAAAAAAATTTCCTGGACACATGGTCAAACAACCGAGGTCAAGGTTCAAATGACCAAAGTGTCGAGTTCAGATGACTGAGGTCAGGTTCAGATGACCGAAGTGTCGAGTTTAGACAACTGAGGTCAAGGTTCAGTCATCTGAGGTGCTTTTGCCAGTTTCTATTTTTCACTCAAAAATTTTTACACGACTGAACTTATTCTTCAGACGCTCAGGAAATTCTTTAGCCAACCAAACTTAAAGTTTAGTCAACTAAAGTGCCCATTTTCTGAATTTTTCTTTTCTCTTTTAAAATTCTGCTTTGCTCTCCTTCTTGGGTCTTTTATAAAACATAATTTCCATGATTTTAAAAGTATTTCTAAGTCCATGAAAGTCCCTTAATGATATACATGAAATGCATGAATCCTAAAGTCTTTCTACGTTATGTTGAGCCTCAAATTGAATCACACGAAAATGTAAATACATGAGATCTAAGTACCCATTCCCAAGATGTTCTTGAACTTTGCTGCTTGCATCTTGATTCTCGTACTCTTTGAGTTCCATGGATCTTGCCAAGAGTTGTGTGCGTTACTTTAAGGCTTCCATGACTCGTTATCCTTTCGTGCATGCTTAATATAGTTCTTGTTCACAAACTCAATGTACAGATCAAATACTAAGTGATTTGTCATTATCAAAACCGGATTCATAGAGTCAACAATCTCCCCCTTTTTGATGATGACAAATGCACTAACAAAAATATATATAATGGGTTACACCAATAAGGCCCCCCCTTAATTAATGCATCAAATATTCAATAAATGACAATATGCTCATGATGTTTCAACAGTTCTTGTTGATTCTCGTACTCTTTTACACAATTAGTTTTGCCAACAGTTTTTGCTCCTGATATTTCTCCCCAACACAAAGTTGTAATTTTTTTTGCTCCTTTTAATTTTTGCTCCTTTTTCTCTATTTCTCTTATTTATGCTTTTTCTCCTAAGTTCTATTATTTTTTCTCCCAATTTTCTCCCCCTTTTGACATTATAAAAAAGGTGTAAAATAATAAAACATGAGTAGACGTACCCTTATGTGCTTCTTCCCTTAGAAATCTTAAGGTTTTAAACGTGTTCAACCATTAGGTGAAAAAAATTCTCATGCTTTTTGACATCAATTATCCCCCTTGCTAACGCATAAATTTCAATGTTGATTAAATGTTATTTCAAATTTTTGATACCAACTGTTGATTAATGCAATATCGAAAATTTGATTAATATGATACCACGTTATTACATTGTAAGTGACATTGCTCCCACTGAATTATATCATCTAACATAATTCTAGGTAACCTCTCGACTATGTATGAGACCTAATTCATGCCTAATTTGGATAAACCTATCCTCTGCAAGTGGTTTCGTGAATATATCTGCCCATTGTTCATCCGTGCATACAAACTCTAGTGTCACATCTCCTTTTTGTACATGGTCACAAAGAAAGTGATGTCATATTTCTATGTGCTTAATTTGTGAATGTAATATCGGATTCTTTGAAATATTTATTGCACTCATATTATCGCATCTAATAGGGATTGTTTCATAACTTAATCCAAAATCCTTTAGTTTTTGCTTCATGTAAAGCGTTTGAGCACAACAACTACTTGATGCTATGTATTCAGCCTTAGCTGTGGAAAGAGCAACTTAATTTTGCTTCTTGGAAAACCAAGAGACTAAGGAGTTTCCTAAGAAATGACAAGTACCACTAGTGACTCTTTTGGTGCAGACTGAAATCTTGTGCACAAACATACGTTAAACATTATATCAGGTCTACTGGAAGTTAGGTATAATAAGCTACCAATCATTCCATGATAAAGTTTGACATCTACCGGTATACCTTGTTCATCTTTTTCTAATTTCAATGAAGTGCTCATAGGTGTACCTAGTATTTTTCCATCTTCCATATCAAAATTTTTGAGCAGGTCTCTAATATACTTTGATTGATTTATAAATATTCCATGTTTTGCTTGTTTGATCTGAAATCTTAGGAAGAAATTTAGTTCACCAATCATGATCATCTCAAATTCATTTTGCATGGTATTGGCAAATTCATCACACAGTTCTTTATTTGAAGCGCCAAATATGATGTCATCTACATATACTTGCACTAGGAGAATATCATCTTTCTTGGACTTAATGAACAAGGTTGTATCTATCTTTCCTATTATGAATCCATTTTCTAATAGAAAACCGCTTAGCCTTTCATACCAAGCTCTAGGAGCTTGCTTTAAACCGTACAAGGCTTTTGTCAGTCTATACACGTGATCTGGATTCTTATGATTTTCAAAGCCTGGGGGTTGTTCTACATACACTTCTTTATTTATGTAGCCATTTAAAAATGCGCTTTTGACATCCATTTGATATAGCTTGAAATCCTTAAAAGCTGTATATGCTAAAGGCATTCGAATGGCTTCCATTCTAACTACAGGTGCAAAGGTTTCTTCGATATATCTATACCTTCTTCTTGATTGTATCCTTGAGCTACTAATCTAACCTTATTTCTCACAACTATTCCATGTTCATATTTTTTATTCTTATATATCCATTTGGTTCCAATGATTGATTTATTTATCCTCAGGTCTGGGAACAAGTATCCATACTTTGTTTCTCTCAAATTGATTTAACTCTTCTTGCATGGACAACATCCAAGATTCATCCTCTATAGCTTCACTCACATTCTTAGGTTCTTCTTGAGATAGAAATGCAAAATGACTAATCATGTTCCTAAGAGAGGAGCGAGTGGATACTCCACGTAATGGTTCACCTATTATTTGATCAATGGGATGATTCTTAATATATTTCCATTCTCTAGGTGGTTCATTAACCTCATTTTCAGTTTGATCAATTTCAATGGATGGTTTGACTCATCAAACACTACATGAATAGATTCTATGACCGTCAATGTTCATTTTTTATATACTCTATAGGCATTACTATCTAAGGCATACCCTAGGAAGATACCTTTATCAGATTTCACATCGAATTTTCCTAAATGCTCATTGTCTCTAAGCACAAAAAACTTACAACCAAAGACATGAAAAGATGATATGTTTGGTCTATGGCCATTCCATAACTCGTACGTAGTCTTATTAAGTGATGGTCTAATAAGAACTCTATTTAGCACATAGCAGGCAGTATTCACTGCCTCAGCCTAGAAGTACTTAGGTAGTTTATGTTCGTTAAGTATAGTTATGGCCATTTCTTGTATGAACCTATTTTTCCTTTCAACTACACCATTCTATTGTGGTGTTCTAGGACCTAAAAAATTATGGGCAATCCCTAATGAATTACAATAGTATTCCATGCCTTGATTTTTAATTTCTCTACCCTTATCACTTCTAACTTTAGTGATTGTATATCCCTTTTCATTTTGGATTTTCTTGCACAGGTTTATGAATTTTTCACTTGCTTCATCTTTGTGGCCTAAGAATAGTACCCATGTATATCTTGAAAATTCATCAACAATGAAAAAGGCGTATGATTTTCGTCCTAAACTCTGAATTGGGTTTGGTCCAAATAAGTCTAAGTGTAGCATTTGGAGTGGCCTAGTGGTGGAGATTTCTTTCTTCTTCTTAAATCTTGTTCTTGCTTATTTTTCCAGTTGGCATGCATCATAAATTTTATCTTTCACAAATTTAGTCTTAGGCAACCCCTTAACTAATTCTTTCTTAACAAGTTTGGAGATTAAATCCATGTTTGTGTGTCCTAGTCTCCTATGTCGAATCCAGCTAATTTCATTTATAGCAAATAAGCATGTCACGCTTTGTGAAGTTAAGTTACCAAAGCTTTTGATATATACATTCTCATGATGCTTAGTAGTGAACAATATCTTATTATTAGTTTTGTGTTCAAAAGTGCACTTGTCATGTTCAAAAGACACTTTGTAACCTTTATCACATAATTGGCTTATGCTCAATAAGTTGTGTTTTAAACCTTCAACTAATAAAACATCATCTATAATGAGTGAGGAATCATTACTGACTTTTCCTATACCTATGATCCTTCCCTTAGCATTATCTCTAAAAGTAACAAACCCTTCATCCTTGGGTGTGATGGATGTGAACTTTGCTTTATCCCCAATCATGTGACGTAAGCATCTGCTATCCATATACCATCTATCTTTTGAGGATGCTGATCTTAAGCATATCTGCAAAAACACAATCAAACAACTAGTTTTGGTACCCATATTTTCTTGGGTCTAAGGGGGTTAGTGCTAGATTGACCTTTGACCTTCCATACTTTCTTAATTTTTACATCTTTATTTTTGAAAGGATAATCGAATTGTATGTGACCCAACCTTCTACATTTAAAGCATGTAGTGTTTCTATAATGATTCTTATTTGGAACATAAGACTTTGAGTCTCTTCTAAAATAACCCATGTAAAGGTGTCTATTCTTTAGATTTTCCTTTCCATTAAAGTCAAGCCCTTCATTTTCTAGGGAATTTCTTCGAGATCCTAGGAGCTTTTCAAAATTGTTTTTTCCCTCAGTGAATTTACAAATAATTTCAGCTTTATCTCTCAATTCTTTTTCTAACTCCTCAATTTTCAAATCTTTATCTTTTATGATTTTATGAAAGAAGAATGAGATTCATTTTGGCGTTTAACCAAATTTGAAAGTTCTTTGACTTTTCTTTTAAACTCAGAGATTTTCTTTGTTTTATTCTCAAGCATTTTAATAGAGTACAGGTATTCTTGTTTCAGTTCATCATATGAAATCAAGTCATTTTCATTTTCAGACTCACTAGAATAATACAAAGATGATGAAAATAATGATTGTACCTCAAAGTCATCACGTGCCATTAGACACAGATTGGCAATCTTGTCGTCGCTGAATTTAGATTCTGAACCGCTAGTGTTGTGAGTATCCAAACCGACTTTTAGCGCCTTCTTCTTTTTCTTTGAGGCTTTCACTAGTTTGGGGCACTCAGGTATGATGTGTCCAACTTCTCGGAAATTGTAGCATGTTGGTGGATCCCTCTTCTTTTTCTTCATGCTAGGCTCTCCTCCTTTCGATTTAAAGTTCCAAAATTTTCTGTTGAACTTCTTGTTCTTCTTCAAGAACTTCCCGAACTTCTTTGTTAGAAAGGCCATGTCATCAACCGTTTCGGAATCACTTCCTTCAATTGAGTGGCTTGATGATGCCTTAAGTGTAGTGGCCTTCTTTGCTTTGCTTTACTCATTTTTACTCTCGTTTATTGCCAGCTCATATGTGATGAGCGATCCAATGAGTTCGTCCACTGACATCTCTGTTGACTTTATGGGTCATACCCTATTTTGATTATGACAAATACTCTGGTATTTAATGGATTGATGAGTTTGTGTGCAGGGCCAGTCAAACGTATCATATGGTGCACGCACATGGTGTAAAAACCCCAAAAACAAAGATATAAAAAAATTAGTGGATTGATTTCCAAAAAAAATAAAAATAAATAAATAAATAAAATAAAAATAAATAAATAAATAATTAAAATTTTAATTAATTAACTAATTAATTAATCAGATTTTAAAGAAAAAGAAAAAAAAAATTAATCAAAATTTATTTTTATTTTTATTTTTATTAATAAAATATATTATTATTATATTAATTAAATATATTATTATTATTATTATTATTATTATTATTATTATTATTATTATTATTATTATTATTATTATTATTATCATTCCTGAAGTTAGAAGCTTCAGGAATGCATTTGGTTGGCAGGCGCCCCCCCCTTTCTTCCTATCTTCTTCTTCTTCTTTCTTTATTTTATTTTCTTTTCTTTTCATTTAACTTGCAGCCCTACAAGTTTTCTATCTCTCCTCACGTTCTCTCTCCCTCTCTCCTAGATTTCATGATGGATTTTCGTCCGATCGAAAATCCAAAAATATCGCTGGACTCCATTCGCCGCTACCGTCATTTCTACCGGAGTGGATCGGTGGTAGGAGCGACGTAAGCGTATTCCCTCGGGTAAGCCATTTCCCTCTTTTTCTTTAATTTTTTACAAAATATAAGCCCAATTGATGAACGGACACCACCACGAGAATCTAGGGATGATTCTCTACAAGTCTAGTGGGATGGAATTCTTGTGGGGGTGTCGGGCCAAAACCCCAAATTTGGGATGCGGCGATTATTAAGGGGCTTATTTTCAAATAATTAGCATTAATTTAGAAATGCTAAAATATTAAGCATTTGGGACTGAAGTAGGATTTCTGGAATTTAGGGCCCGAGTGAGCGCCGCGGGTGTAATTTTGGGACCCGCAGGCAAAATTTAGAAAATTAAGTGGGGATGTTAAATAATATTTTAAATATTAATTTGAGATATATGGAGCCTAGGGAAGGCTAGATGAGTATTATTTTGGAGAAATAAATTAATTAATCTGGGGAAAATGTAAATTGCAGGGATTAAATTTTGGGCGCCAAGGGCGTAAAATTTTGGGTCCTAAAGAATTTCTCAGTAGGCAGGTAAGGGAATAAACTAAAGCAGTAATTTTCCATACAAATTATTATTGATTATAAATAAATTTATTTTCAGAAAAGCATATGTTATATTGTGTATTACGAATGAAATGTACGATTGAGAAAATACTGCTATGATGATTAAAATGTATATGTATGTATGAGATGTAAGGAATTCACGATTTCAGAATATGAAGTATGACTTTTAACAGCATATGTGTGGCATGAATATTATTTTATGTGAAATGTATTATAGTGTCAAAAGATTTTACGAATCAAGCATGATTTCAGGTATTATGAAAATATGAGTTATGTTGTGATGGTTTTGACGATTATGTGATAAATGATGTATTTTCAATATATATATACCTGAAACAATTTTGTCGAGGCCATATATTTATGTTATCGGCACGAGGCCGTATTTATATTTTTGGCGCGAGGCCATATATTTATGTTATCGGCACGAGGCCGTATTTATGTTATTGGCGCGAGGCCATGTATTTATGTTATCGGCACGAGGCCGTATTTATGCTATCGGCACGAGGCCGTATTTATATTATTGGCGCGAGGCCATATTTACCATGATTTTGGCGCGAGGCCATATGTATGATTTCGGCGCGAGGCCGTATCTATGTTTTCGGCACGAGGTCGTAATGATGTTACGTATGATCATATATTATATGTTTTCACAAACAGGATGTTAGTTTAGTTCAGACCAGGATCTTGGTACCATAGCTATGGGTTAATTTTGGCACGAGGCCTTATTAGTGCTACCGTCCCACGAGGGGATGGGAGATGGATAGTCGATGTGGCTTTCAGTAGAGTGTGGACGTCCACCTGGCAGTTCGGACCAGGGTGTGGTGGGCTCATCATACTTACAGACATATTTGATTCGGTAGTGGTCGGCCAGCCATTGTCGGGTCCCGCCTTTGGGCTGCACAACCCGTCATGGGGGGTAATACATGACACCAGCTAGCTAGTCATCCTGGGTTTGTTTTCAGTACTACAGTTATAACAGATGATTTTAGGTATGATATGATTTATTAACAGATGTGAAAATATATGTTTACCCAATACGATATGATTATGTTTATAGAATTATGAAATGTACTGTATACGTACACATGCATTAAATATTCATGTTGCCACACAGCTGTATTTAGTTTATTTTCCCTTACTGAGAAATGTCTCACCCCCAAATTTAATTAATTTTTCAGGAGCTCCTGAGAGACTAGCGGGTCAGGGCCGCCGTTAAGCTAGTGAGATTACCCTGTGAGAAGGGTAAGATTTTGTAATAGCGTCAGAGTTATTTTGTGTTTGGCCCTAGAGATATTTGGATGTATGTGAGGATGTATAGAAAGCTTTGGTATTATGTTTTATGATTGGATGTTTGAGATTTTATGTTTACTGCTGCTAGGTTTTCCGCTGTGTTTGACAGGTGTCCCCGCTACCCACGGGTTCGGGTTGACCATTTTATTTATTATGCAATATTTTATGTTAAGAAATTGAGGGATGTTACATTTGGTATCAGAGCCAAGGATACTAGGTTCTGTAGACTCTAGAGTGCAGCAGTAATAATACCAGAGTATAGGATAAGAGGATTTGAGGTCTAGTTTTGTGGTCTAGATGCAGGACTTCCGTGGTGGTTTGTATGATTTTCCTGGGGGAACGATTTCAGGAAATTCATTGTAAACTATCGTCGGGTTGGGTATCTAGATTTCAGGATTGAACCTTGAATTAAGATCAAGAGTGACGAGTTAATTAAAAAAAAAAAAATACCATATGAGTTGAGTGATATGTATAGAGAATGAGGTTTTGAGTTAAGTTATTTCTTCTTTCAAGATGGACCTTGGTGGCGATAGTGCCCACGCCAGTGGGAGTGAGGGTGCTGGACCCTCAGGCGCTGTGGGTAGTGATTCAAATGCAGTCTTATGCAGCGTAGCACAGCAGGTTATGGCAGAAATTGCCAGGAGTTCGAGAGAACAGGGTGGTCGGTCTGTAGGCCATGGTTGTACGATCGAGAAGTTCATAAAGATGAATCCTCCTGCTTGCTCAGGAGGAACGGATCCTGTAGTCGCTGAGAATTGGGTGCAGGAGATGGAGAAAATATTTGCAGTACTGCAGTGTTCAGAGGAGCAGAAGGTGCTGTTTGCCACCTACAGACTGACTGGAGAGGCCGAGAGATGGTGGTCAGTAGTGAGATTGTTAGAGCAGCAGAGGACTATACCTGTAGAGATGACTTGGGAGCGATTTAGAGAGATATTCTTCGACAGGTATTTTCCAGCCTCTTCCAGGGAGGCTAAGATTATGGAGTTCCTGAATCTGAAGCAGGGACAGCTGTCAGTACAGCAGTACGCGGCGAGGTTCATCGAGCTATCTCGCTTCGCCCCGTACATTATTCCAGATGAGACGAAGAAGGTACGACATTTTGAAAGAGGCTTGAGGAGAGAAATTTACAAGCAGGTATCGATATTGAAATTGCAGGACTTCACCGAGTTGGTTGACCGAGCCACTATAGCAGAGATTAGTTAGCGATTGGAGGCTGAGGAGCAGAGGCAGAAGAAGAGATCCATACCTTCTGATTTCCAGCAGGGAGCCGACCGTGCCGCATGGAAAAGAGGTGGCTATTATAGGGACCGGAGACAGAAGACCGGGAATCGTGGTTTCCAGGGTGCACAGCCATCTCCCGCTTGCCCATCTTGCGGGAAGAGACACCTGGGAGAGTGTCGTGCTGGGCGAGGTGTCTGCTATAGGTGTGGGGAGCCAGGACATATGATGAGGGAGTGTCCGATACAGACTAGTACTGCTCTTAGACCTACACGAGGAGGTTACTAGGCACCACGAGGAGGCCAGCAGAGGAATACGGCCCTAGCCAGAGTTTTTGCTTTGACACTAGGAGATGTTGAGGCAGCAGGAGATGTGGTGACAAGTACTGTTTCAATACTGTCATTTAAAGCTATTGTTTTGTTTGATTCTGGGCCGATGCATTCATTTATCGCTCGGAATTATGTTAAATTGTGTGGGTTTGAGCCTCAGCAGTTAGAAATTAGTTTGTCTGTTGCTACGTCGACTGGGACCGTAGGGGTATGTAGAAATGTACTCAGGGACTGTCCAGTGGATATTCAGGGGAGGTTTTTGTTAGCTAATTTGGTAGTTTTTAGACCTCCAGAGGGACAGGAGTATAGATTCGTGGGATCACGTGTGTGCACCCCACCTCCGTTATTATCTGCTATTTAGGCGTGTAGATAGCTATCAAAAGGTTGTCAGGGATATTTAGCCTATGTGAAGGCTGTATCAGAAGAGGAACTGAGGGTGGAGGATATCCCAGTCGTGAGAGATTTTCCTGATGTATTTCCAGAGGATTTGCCAGGACTACCTCCTGATCGTGAGGTAGAGTTCGTTATTGATCTGGTTTTGGGGACAGCACCGATTTCGAAGGCGCCGTATAGAATGGCACCGGCAGAGCTGAAAGAATTGAAAGAGCAGTTGTAGGAGTTGTTAGATAAGGGGTTCATTCAGCCCAGTGTGTCACCCTGCGGAGCACCAGTTTTGTTTGTGAGGAAGAAGGATGGCTCGATGAGATTATGCATCGACTATCGAGAAATCAATAAAGTAACTATCAAGAATAAATACCCGCTCAGGGGACACAGATCTTTTCGAAGATAGATTTGCGCTCCGGGTACCATCAGGTGAAAGTCAGGGCGGAAGATGAAGACGACATTTAGAACACGATATGGTCACTATGAATTTCTAGTTATGCCGTTTGGGTTGACGAATGCTCCTGTGGTGTTTATGGATCTTATGAAGAGGGTTTTTCACCAATACTTGGATCGGTTTGTAGTAGTATTTATTGATGATATACTGGTGTATTCGAAGAGTCCAAAGGAGCATGAGGAGCATCTGAGTATAGTGTTGTAGGTATTGCGAGAGAAGAAGCTATACGCGAAGCTCAAGAAGTGTGAGTTTTGGCTGGAACAGGTTACCTTCCTTAGACACGTTATATCCAAGGGTGGTATTTCTATTAATCCGAGTAAAATTGAGGCGGTAGTTGATTGGGTACAACCAAAGAACGTGCATGAGATCAGGAGTTTCCTAGGATTGGCTGGGTACTACCGCAGGTTTGTTGAGGGCTTTTCTCGATTGTCAGGACCGTTGTCCAGATTGACCAGGAAAGGAGCGAAGTTTGAGTGATCTGATGAATGTGAACAAAGCTTCCAGGAGTTGAAGCAGCGACTCATCACTGCGCCTGTGTTGACGATTCCTTCAGGAGAAGAGGGGTTCATAATTTACAGTGATGCGTCCCATAAAGGGCTCGGATGCGTGTTAATGCAGCGGGGGAGAGTGATAGCCTATGTCTCATGACAGTTGAAAGAATATGAGAAGAACTACCCTACCCACGATCTGGAGTTGGCGGCGGTTGTTTACGCGCTAAAGATTTAGAGGCACTATCTATATAGGGGTAGGTGTGAGATATTTACTGACCATAAGACTTTAAAGTATTTCTTCACACAGAAGGAATTGAATATGAGGCAGAGGAGATGGTTGGTGCTAATAAAGGATTACGACTGCACTATTAGCTACCACCCGGGAAAGGCTAATGTGGTTGCTGATGCTTTGAGTCGAAAATTAGTGGAATCATCTGTATCTGCAGTGGAGATTCAACATCCGATTCAGATGGATCTGGAGAGGCTCGGTGTGGAGCTGGTAGAGGGCGATCACCAGGCGTTCATTGCTGACTTGGTTTTGCAGCCGACTCTACAGGAGAGGATTAAAGCAGCTCAGAAGAATGATGCAGAACTAATAGAGCTTATGGAAAAGGTACAGGATGGTCAGGAACCAGAGTTCAGCATTTCAGATGATGGAGCCTTGAGGTTCCATACCAGGTTATGTGTTCCTGCCGATCTTGAGATCAAAAAAGTCATTCTGGAGGAAGCACATCGATCCCTATATACTGTACATCCGGGTAGCACTAAAATGTACATGGATCTCCGAGAGTCCTTCTGGTGGAGCAACATGAAGAGGGAGATAGCTCAGTTTGTGGGTCAGTGTTTCACGTGCCAGCAAATGAAGGCTGAGCATCAGAGACCGGCAGGATTGTTGCAGCCACTCCACATTCCTGAGTGGAAGTGGGAGCATATAGTGATGGATTTCGTCTCAGGATTACCGCCAGCATTGCATGGATAGGACGCTATTTGGGTAGTGGTGGATCGGTTGACGAAAACTGCCCACTTTTTGCCGATCAGAGTTAGCTACTCCATGGACAGATTGGCTGAGTTATACATCCAGGAGATAGTTAGACTCCACGGTGTCCCAGTGTCCATAGTTTCAGATAGAGACCCACGGTTTACATCTCGTTTTTGGAAGAGTCTGCAAGGGGCCATGGGTTCTCAGTTGTCGTTCAGCACAGCTTTTCATCCTCAGACAGATGGACAGACAGAGAGGACAATACAGATTTTGGAGGATATGCTGCGAGCATGTGTGCTGGACTTTGGAGGTCGTTGGATGCAGTTTTTGCCACTGGTTGAGTTTGCGTATAACAACAGCTACCAGGCCAGCATTGGGATGGCACCGTGTGAGGCACTGTATGGCAGGAGGTGCCGATCCCCATTGTACTGGGATGAGGTTGGTGAGAGATAGGTATTGGGGCCAGAGTTGATACAGCAGACTCAGGATAAAGTCAGACTCATCAGAGATAGGATCAGGACAGCGCAGAGTCGGCAGAAGAGTTTTGCTGACACTCGTCGGCGAGAATTGGAGTTTGACACAGGAGATCACGTGTTCCTAAAGGTGGCACCACTGAAGGGCGTTATGAGGTTCGGGAGGAAGGGTAAGCTGAGCCCTAAGTATATTGGACCATTCGAGATTCTTGAGAGAGTGGGTCCAGTTGCTTATCGTTTGGCATTACCACTGGTCCTATCTAGGATCCATGACGTATTCCACGTTTTTATGCTGAGGAAATACGTCCCAGACCCCTCCCATGTGATTAGATATGAAGCACTGGAGTTAGGCGATACTTTAGTTTATGAGGAAGTGTCAGTGCAGATTCTTGACTGGAAGGAACAAGAGTTACGTACGAAGAAGATTCCATTAGTAAAAGTTCTGTGGCGCAACCATGCCATTGAGGAGGCTTCCTGGGAACTAGAGGATCAGATGCGCCAGAGATATCCACACTTATTCAGTGGAGTTTAGAGCTGAGTCAGTCATGTGAATGGAATAGTATTGTAGTTTTTATTTGTATAATGTAACATAAGATGGATAGAGTTTTTAGTTTTGAAACGTGAATGGTTTTTGGGAGAATTTTGAATAGTTGTAATCTCCTAGAGCCCTCGTTATAACCATGGTATTCCTCCGCCATAAGTGAGGGTAATCAATAAAAATAAGAAGTGTTTTCGCTAAGGAAGGGAAATAGGGGAAATGGTAAATTTCGAGGACGAAATTTTTATAAGGAGGGGAGAATGTAAAAACCCCAAAAACAGAGATATAAAAAAATTAGTGAATTGAGTTCCAAAAAAAATAATAATAAATAAATAAATAAAAGAAAAATAAATAAGAATAAATAAATAAATAATTAATTAATTAAAATTTTAATTAATTAACTAATTAATTAATCAGATTTAAAAAAAAAAGAAAAAAAAATTAATCAAAATTTATTTTTATTTTTATTAATAAAATATATTATTATTATTATATTAATTAAATATATTATTATTATTATTATTATTATCATTCCTGAAGCTAGAAGCTTCAGGAATGCATTTGGTTGGCAGGCGCCCCCCCCCTTTCTTCCTATCTTCTTCTTCTTTCTTTATTTTCTTTCCTTTTCTTTTCATTTAACTTGCAGCTCTGCAAGTTTTCTATCTCTCCTCACGTTCTCTCTCCCTCTCTCCTCGATTTCGTGACGGATTTTTGTCCGATCAAAAATCTGAAAATATCACTGGACTCCATTCGCCGCTACCGTCATTTCTACCGGAGTGGATCGGTGGTAGGAGCGGCGTAAGCGTATTCCTTCGGGTAAGCCATTTCCCTCTTTTTCTTTAATTTCTTACAAAATATAAGCCTAATTGACGAATGGACACCACCACGAGATTCTAGGGATGATTCTCTACAAGTCTAGTGGGACGGAATTCTCGTGGGTGTGTCGGGCCAAAACCCCAAATTTAGGGTGCGACGATTATTAAGGGGCTTATTTTCAAATAATTAGCATTAATTTATAAATGCTAAAATATTAAGCATTTGGGACTGAAGTAGGATTTCGGGAATTTAGGGTCCGGGTGAGCGCCGCGGGTGTAATTTTGGGACCCGCAAGCAAAATTTGGAAAATTAAGTGGGGATGTTAAATAATAGTTTAAATATTAATTTGAGATATATGGAGCCTAGGGAAGGCTAGATGAGTATTATTTTGGAGAAATAAATTAATTAATTTGGGGAAAACGTAAATTGCAAGGATTAAATTTTGGGCGCCAAGGGCGTGAAATTTTGGGTCCTAAGGAATTTCTCAGTAGGCAGGTAAGGGAATAAACTAAAGCAGTAATTTTCCATACAAATTATTATTGATTATGAATAAATTTATTTTCAGAAAAGCATATGTTATATTGTGTATTACGAATGAAATGTACGATTGAGAAAATACTGCTATGATGATTAAAATGTATATGTATGTATGAGATGTAAGGAATTCACGATTTCAGAATATGAAGTATGACTTTTAACAGCATATGTGTGGCATGAATATTATTTTATGTGAAATGTATTATAATGTGAAAGATTTTACGAATCAAGCATGATTTCAGGTATTATGAAAATATGAGTTATGTTGTGATGGTTTTGACGATTATGTGATAAATGATGTATTTTCAATATATATATACCTGAAACAATTTTGGTGCGAGGCCATATATTTATGTTATCGGCACGAGACCGTATTTATGTTTTTGGCGCGAGGCCATATATTTATGTTATCGGCACGAGGCTATATTTATGTTATTGGCGCGAGGCCATATATTTATGTTATCGGCACGAGACCGTATTTATGCTATCGGCACGAGGCCGTATTTATATTATTGGCGCGAGGCCATATTTACCATGACTTTGGCGCGAGGCCATATGTATGATTTCGACGCGAGGCCGTATCTATGTTTTCGGCACGAGGCCGTAATGATGTTACGTATGATCATGTATTATATGTTTTCAGAACCAGGATGTTAGTTTAGTTCAGACCAGGAGTTCGGTACCGTAGCTATGGGTTAATTTTGGCACGAGGCCTTATTAGTGCTACCGGCCCACGAGGGGATGGGAGATGGATAGTCGATGTGGCTTTCAGTAGAGTGTGGACGTCCACCTGGCAGTCCGGACCAGGGTGTGGCGGGCTCATCGTACTTACAGACATATTTGATTCGGCAGTGGTCGGCCAGCCATTGTCGGGTCCCGCCTTCGGGCTGCACAACCCGTCATGGGGGGTAATACATGACACCAGCTAGCTAGTCATCCTGGGTTTGTTTTCAGTACTACAGTTATAACAGATGATTTTATGTATGATATGATTTATTAACAGATGTGAAAATATATGTTTACCCAGTATGATATGATTATGTTTATAGAACTATGAAATGTACTGTATACGTAAAAATGCATTAAATATTCATACTGCCACACAGCTGTATTTAGTTTATTTTCCCTTACTGAGAAGTGTCTCACCCCCAAACTTAATTAATTTTTCAGGAGCTCCTGAGAGACTAGCGGGTCAGGGCCGCCGTTGAGCTAGTGAGATTACCCTGTGAGAAGGGTAAGATTTTGTAATAGCGTCAGAGTTATTTTGTGTTTGGCCCTAGAGATATTTGGATGTATGTGAGGATGTATAGAAAGCTTTGGTATTATGTTTTATGATTGGATGTTTGAGATTTTATGTTTACTGCTGCTAGGTTTTCCGCTGTGTTTGACAGGTGTCCCCGCTACCCACGGGTTCGGGTTGACCATTTTATTTATTATATGATATTTTATGTTAAGAAATTGAGGGATGTGACACATGGCACATGAAGTGAAGACCCTGAAGATCATATTTATTGTATTTCATTATTATTCAAGTCTATAATATTTAAATAGGAATATGGTTTGTAATAATTAATGCCTTACCTGCATGGTAGGATCAATAAGCTCAAGACCATAGATGGACCTTAGGGAACACCCTTCGGTCTACCGAAGTTGACTGTTACCGAACTTTTTTGGTGTCTTGAAAAAGGCTTAGAAATGACCCTAGGACACTCACTCATGCATACATATGATTGATTATTTAATTTGGGTGATTGAATGCTTGAGATAGGACCGAAATGCACAAAATGTGCACACTCGGTTGACTGACCTTATCTGTAGTAAAGTGCCCAGTCGACTGAATCGGTGTTGGGTCAACAAGTTGACCATGGCCCGGTCGATCAAACTTCCCAATTCATTACTTGCCATTCGACCGAACCTTGACCAGGTCAACAGTTTTACCACAGTCCGATCAACCGAACTCTTATAGTTCATCTACACTCGGTCGACCAAACTCCCTTTGAGTCAACACTTTGACCTCTTGGTTGACCGAGCCCAAAATGAACGCCAACGCTCTGGTCGACAAAGGGTCCTCGGGAGATGCCTCAATGGTCTTGTCGACCGAACCATCTAGTTCATTTCTTCCTGATCGACCGAACCGCGCCAATTGAAAATATCGCCCTTCCCGGTCGACCGAGACCATAGTTCTTTTCCCCCTGGTCGATCGAACCTCAGTAATTTTTCCCTAGACACATGTGTTCGGTTGACCGAGTCCCCAGTTTGTTTTTGTCTTGGTCAACCGAACCATATGAACTTGGGTTGGCCGAAAATGTTTCTGGTTGACCGAAGCTCTCGGGTTGGATTTAATTTTTACAGTGGTTAATATTTTTAAACGGGGTTAACTTGGTTAAAATATATTAAAACATTCCTAATAATTCCATATGTGTCCTTAGCGGTTATATTTTAGAGGGTGTCTAGATATACCCCCTTATTTGGAATAATTAGTATGAGATTAGCAAATATAATTAGCCAATATCCTCTTAATCTCAAAAAGCCTATATTTCATATTCAAGTTCTAAACTCCCACTCTTACTCATTCATATTGCAAATACCTTTTTGTAAGAGTATTCTTGTGCTTATCTCACCAAGCTTAAACTCTCTTTTGGTTGTTCTATTTGAGATTTATATTTCATAGAGAGTAAGCTGCAAGTTCTCCTAGGGGGCTTCGTAAATAAGACTTTCATAGGAAAACTTCTTTGGACTTCTGAGTTTTGCATTCTCATTGCAATACTCAAGAGTTCATATTGTGTTTTGGTTGCAAAAATATTATACATCATTTTCAAGAATATCGCTTGTGCGTATCTTTTGAGAAATCTATTTTGAGATATCTTATTAAGTGCTAATAGATCTTTGTTGCTACACCTTTTGATTGAGATTATCTTTTACTACAAAGTTCAAATAAATATTTTGCAAACCATTTTTAAATATCTCTAGTAGTTTATATTGAGAAATATTATTTGTTAAGATAATTGAAGTGTGCTTGTGATCTTTGTTGGTGCATTGCGATTGAAATATTATTTTGACACAAAAATCCTATCATTTACACTCTCACGCACTGATTGCTATATTTGCATAAATATTTGAGAGTAAACACTTAGACTACACTGAGCTTATCATATCCTATCTTTTGGTAGTGCATTAGTTATACTGTGTATATTGGGTACATATATGCTTTACACGAAAGCACAATCACTGTACCATTTGATTGTATTTCAAATTTATTGTATTTCCAGGCACGGGCCTGAAGAGGGAGACTAGCCCTTTGAAATAGTCCCTGATTGGCTTAGATCATGTGAGGAAAGCTAGGTGCACCATCTTGTTTAGGCGTGTCGGTTGAGGTCAGCCCCTTGAATTGATCTGGTTGTATTAGGTGCCGCTCCACCCATTTAATTGAGCATTATAGTGGTAATCCTTATGCTGGTGTGGCCAAGGCGGGGACATAGGCACTGTTGACCGAACCTCGATAACATATCGTGTGTGTTAATTTACATTTCCGCAATTTAATTACTGCACATGTATGTTATATTGTGAATGATTGAGTTTACATTTGCATAGATAGACCCTAGGTTAAGTAATACTGTTTATCTCGTTCAACCTAGGCTATATTCAATTCACCCCCCTCTTGGGATTGCATCATTTCTATCAATTGGTATCAGAGCCTCGTAACTTAGACCTAAACGTCATTTAGTAAAAGATCATGATGGCTCCTGTTAGTGCATCCCCTTCATGTGAGGGAAGATTCGTCACACACCCACCAATATTCTGTGGTGATAACTATGCTATATGGAAATTCAGAATGACTGTGTACGTAAAAGCCTTGAATTGGAAATTTTGGAAAGTCATTGATCGGGGTGATTGTGTGCCTATGCAATCTGTTGGGTGTATTGATGTTCCTAAATCTGAGTATGAATTAAATGATCATGATAGGAACTTAGTGCAAGTAAATTTTTATGCCATGAATACTTTACTACATGCTTTGGATTCTAACATTTTATGTGAGGTTATGGCATATAGTAATGCTAAGGAGATATGGGAGGAACTTGAAAAGAGATATGGAGCAACTACACAAGAAAATACGATCACTCCTTGTGATTCAAGCTCTACGAATCTTGAAGGAGGTAAATCGTGCTTCATAACTCTAACTGACGATAAGGTAAACCCGTCTCCTTCTGTGTTATTAGATAGTTTTGGCAATGATTCATGTGATGGTTTGAATGATGCATTTGATTCTGAATCATATGATAGTAGTGATAGTGAGAGCATACCTATTTATGAAGAACTACAAATTGAATATGTTAAAATTCATAAGTCACTTGTTAAGGTTAACAAAAGATATACTGTCTTGAAGAACAAGTATGAGGCATGTGAGAAAGAATGTGAATCAAAAGTTCTTGTTGAAAGATAAAATAATTTTAAAATCCAAGAGTTAGTAAACAAGAATGAAAAATTAGAAAAAGAATTGAATGCAATAAGATCTCAAACTTCAAATGAGAATAATAAAGATCTTCTTATTGCTGAACTTGAACAAAAGGCAAACAATAGGACTAAGGAATTCATTAAACTTCAAGATGTATGCAAGGGTCTTAATAATTTGAAAATGAAGGATCTTGAGAAGGAAATAGAAGACCAATCTAAAATCATCTACACGTTTACTAGAGGCAAAGAAAATTTTGATAAATTACTTGGCTCGCAAAAGATGACCTTAGATAAGGAGGGTATAGGTTTTAATGGAATTAAAAATAAGAAAAGGATGAACCTATACATGGGGTACTTTGTAAAAGAATCGAAACATTATGCTAGTACCTCCTCCGGTCCATACACTCACACCACATGTGTTTTATGTAAAAAGAAGGGTCACGTAAAATTTGATTGCCCGTTTAAAAGAAAAGGTGTGAAACCCAAACGAGTATGGAAAGCCAAAGAATCACCAACTCCTAACCCATCAAAATTCAAAGATAAAAAAAATAAAAATGATATGGGTTGTTAAGAAAGAAAACCCCTTGGAATTCAAGGAAGAATTTACTCAAACAGGAATTACATGATCACATAATTCTTCCTTAGTGTCTAGGATCAGACATAGGGGGTAGTATTGACTAAAGGTTTGGGAAGTGGTTCGGACTGAAAATGTTAAATCTTAGTATATGTCCACTATTTAAAATCTTACATACTAAGTATTTTGAAAAATCTAGCCAATCTGTAAATCCAAGTATATAACCAATCTGAACTTATTGCATATATTCATTGGTTAAAATATGAAATTACTTGCTGCTTGAATAAAAATCCACTTCCAAATGGACATGACATGTTTTCCTTGTATTTAAATTTCAAATTGCTTAACTCACGCTTAAATATGAATATCTAAAGTTAAGCACACTCTGTCCATTGTACATATTTGAGTTTTAGGGAATCCATCTTGATATATATTAGTTAAACCTAAACTCATTTTTGAATATAAAAGCCTTAACCTTTTTTTAGTCATCATTATAGGCTTAAAGCACTATTAATCGTAAATTTCAAATATTTTTGGTACTTATTAAAAGACATCCTTTCATAATAAAAATTAGGGGCAACCACTAAGCGATTCTAGTTTCACTAATTAATCAAAATATTCCCTTGTGTGCTTAAAATATAAAAATCTTCTAACTTTGGTTCACCGTATCCGCCACAGGGAATCTTTACCAACCACGATCACATCAAGTAAAGATCCACCCTCTCATTGGTTCGTATCCTTGCACCAAAATTATGATCATATTTAAAGGATACATTCCAATCACCAAAGAGCGGCAGCTCCTAGTTATTCATATCCTCCACAATGCTCTTTGCTAGAATAAGTTAGGATATATTCTTTAAAATGCTTATCTTGTACAATGTCCTACTTTTGAATACTCTATTGAACTTAAAAAAAATGTTTAATCTTTAAGAGTATTCAATTTTCTTCCAAGTTCTCAAACATAAAATCATTTAAGAGCTTTATCTTCGTGAATTAAGTTAAAATGACTAATTTAATTGAGATAGGTTTCAATCTAGATGATAGAACAAAAATTCAAAGAAACCTATGCATGAACCTTAAAATGAAAAGTCATTTAAACTTAGGCCTCTCACGTATTGTAAATCATAAGAAAAGAGGCAAATATTGGCTTAACTCATTTAAAGAAATAATCATTGTGACTTTTTGGTCTGTTAAGCCTAAGAAATCAAGGCCAAGGTAGAATCATTGAAAATATTATAACTCTTGGTTATTGATCTTGAAGATGAAAGAAAATACATAAAAAGAGTTGAGTGCATAACTCAGGGGGAGCATATATTCTTTCATGATTATATACATTAAAATGCTCTCAATTTTTATTTATGCTTATATGTCTGTATGCCTTTGTGAGAACAACTCTGCACTTATCTCATAACTATCCGTTGTTAGTTATTGTTCATATCACCTATTGGATAGTTCATTTCTTTTATGAGTTGTTGATTGAACTGCTAGAAAGTATGCTTGAATTGAAAGCCTCCTACATGGCAGATGCAGTGATATATTGTGCATGCTAGTTGTGGATATTAGATTGTTGCTTGCTTTATATGTTTTATCTGTTTAAAACAACCTACTATCAGGTACAGATTTTTATGGGAAAATGTTTTATATACAAACGACATGCTGCCAAAATTTCGCCAAGATTTTCCCATATAAAACCATGTATCAAAGATGATTATGATAAAATTATCATCAAAATATTTTCGAAAGGATGAGTGAAAACTAATTGAAAATTAAGTTTCATCCTAACATAATCATCAGGCACTTAGAGAGTTGAGCACCTATCCTGTAGAAAGAACTTATAGGACTCACATGCATCACTATCTTCTATTGAAATATTGAGGTTCTTAAGAATACCCTAAACACTCTATCTAGTGCTTTAAGCTTTATAAATTGATATGAAATGTTCTTGGGTCATGAATTACATAAAATGCCTTAATATCTATTTCTGATGCACTTGTTGTCTATAGGGATGACTATACTGATTAGAGATAAATATTGTTAATAAATATCCAGTATATATGTTGAAGAATGGTTTGTGTGCTCACTTATACTTTGGCATATTCAATGAAATCAATCCCTCGCAAAGTATAAGTAATTTACAGTATCTAAGCAATAATTCAAATTGATAGGAGGAGCATCTAAACTTAAAATGCCTATCATATTTTGCTCACAAACTTTTTAGCTTAGATATGGTGTTGAATCAAATGTGGTTTGTGTTTAACTGAAATGATGTTGGTGAAAATCTTACATTGATTTATATTTCTTTGCCACATGTTGCTTGTATTTGCCATATGATCTTGCATGGGATTATTAAATCTTTTGGATCATCATGGTTGTGATTTTCTAGTTATACTTTTGTTTGTACCCCATTGACCAACCAGAAAATTTGTTACTTGCCTACATCATATTTAAATTGTTTTTGGCAAGCAACCCCCCAGTACTTTTTAAGAAAACATCATAAGGGGAATATATATATTTATATATATTCATATATATTTATTGTGATACTTTATGGCAAGAACTATTTTCAAAACTCAAACTTTGTCTCTTGCCTCATTATTATTATTATTATTATTATTATTATTATTATTATTATTATTATTATTATATACATATATGTTTTTTCAAAATTGCATAATTGGTTCAGTAACTTCATTTGAAAATGCATGTGAACTGGTTAGACTGTTTTTGTGCTCAAACCCTCTTTTTGGTATCATATGTCGTGTGTTTTTTAATTAAAATCTTTCAGGAGTCTTATGATTTGTGTCAATTGAAATGGCTTGTGCATATTTATGGCCTAACTCAACTTTTCATGTCATTTAAATCATTTAAATGACCAGTTGTGTTGTTTGTGTGCTAAATTGCTAAAGTTATTTTTGTCATTCACTTTGCATTATATGGTAATTCTATCTCTTGAATGACTAAAAGTTAAACTTCTATTTCATGTTTTGAGAATATTGAACTATTTGAGTACATACTTGTGGATATCTTGAAAATATTTCACTCAATCAGGTCACTTGGAAATTTTTGGGAAATATTCTATTTTCAAACGGTTTGCTGCCGAATTTTCTAAAAATATTTACCCAAATTTTTCCTGTATTTAGATGATTATTTGCTTATATACTTAATTGTTTATCTAGGCCCTTTTTGCTGTTGCTAAAAGGGGGAGAAGTAGGCAAGTATTTGTCATCATCAAAAAGGAGGATATTGTTGACCCTATGGGTCATACCCTATTTTGATTATGGCAAATACTTTGGTATTTAATGGATTGATGAGTTTGTGTGCAAGACCAATCGAACGTATCATATGGTGCACGCACATGGCACATGAAGTGAAGACCCGGAAGATCATATTTATTGTATTTCATTATTATTCGGGTTTGTAATATTTAAATAGGAATATGGTTTGTAATAATTAATGTCTTACCTGCATGGTAGGATCAATAAGCTTAAGACGATAGATGGACCTTAGGGAACACCCTTCGGTCGACCGGTACCGGATTTTTTTGGTGTCTTGAAAAAGGCTTAGAAATGACCCTAGGACACTCACTCATGCATACATATGATTGATTATTTAATTCGGGTGATTGAATGCTTAAAATAGGACCGAAGTGCACAAAATGTGTACACTCAGTCAACCGACCTTACCTGTAGTAAAGTGCCCGGTCGATTGAACCGGTGCTGGGTTAACAAGTTGACCATGACTCGATCGATCAAACTTCCCAGTTCATTACCTATTGGTCGACCAAACCCTGACCAGGTCAACAGTTTGACCACAATCCGGTCGACTAAACTCCCTTTGAGTCAACACTTTGACCTCCTGGTCGATCGAGCCCAAAATGAACGCCAATGCTCTGGTCGACCGAGGGTCCTCGGGAGATGCCCCAACAGTCTGGTTGACCAAACCAACTCGTTCATTTCTTCCCGGCCGACCGAACCGCACTAATTGAAAAAATTGCCCTTCCCGGTTGACCGAGACCATAATTCGTTTTCCCCTGGTCGACAGAACCTCGGTAATTTTGCCCTAGACACATATGTCCGGTCGACCGAGTCCCTAGTTCATTTTTTTCTTGGTCGACCGAACCATATGAACTTGGGTTGACCGAAAATGTTTCTGGTAGACTGAGGCTCTCGGGTTGGACTTAATTTTTACCATGGTTAATATTTTTAAACGGGGTTAACTTGGTTAAAATATATTAAAACTTTCCTAATAATTTCATATGTGTCCTTAACAGTTATATTTTAGGGGTTGTCTATATATACCCCCTCATTTGGAATAATTAGTATGAGATTAGAAAATATAATTAGCCAATATCCTCCCAATCTCAAAAAGCCTATATTTCATATTCAAGCTTTAAACTCTCACTCTTACTCATTCATATTGCAAATACCTCTTTCTAAGAGTATTTTTATGCTTATCTCACCAAGCTTAAACTCTCTCTTGGTTTTCCTATTTGAGATTTATATTTCATAGAGAGTAAGCTGCAAGTTCTCCTAGGGGGCTTCGTAAATAAGCCTTCCGTAGGAAAACTTCTTTGGGCTTCTAAGTATTGCAACTAAGTTTTGCATTCTCATTGCAATACTCAAGAGTTCATATTGTGTTTTGGTTGCAAATATATTATACATCATTTTCAAAAATATCTCTTGTGCATATCTTTGAGAAATCTATTTTGAGATATTTTATTAAATGCTAATAGATCTTTGTTGCTACACCTTTTGATTGAGATTATCTTTTATTACAAAGATCAAATAAATATTTTGCAAACCATTTTTAAACATCTCTTGTGGTTTATATTGAGAAATATTATTTGTTGAGATATTTGAAGTGTGCTTGTGATCTTTGTTGGTGCATTGCGATTGAAATATTATTTTGACACAAAGATCCTATCATTTACACTCTCACGCACTGATTGCTATATTTGCATAAATATTTGAGAGTAGACACTTAGACTACACCGAGCTTATCATATCCAATCTTTTGGTAGTGCATTAGTTATACTGTGCATATTGGGTACATATATGTTTTACACGAAAGCACAATCACTGTACCATTTGATTGTATTTAAAATCTATTGTATTTCTAGGCACGGGCTTGAAGAGGGAAACTAGCCCTTTGAAATAGTCCCGAATTGGCTTACACTTGGTTAGGAAAGTTAGGTGCGCCATCCTGTTAAGCCGTGTTAGTTGAGGTTAGCCCCTTGAATTGACCTGGTTGTATTAGGTGCCGCTCCACCCGTTTAAGTGAGCATTATAGTAGTAATTCTTGTGTTGGTGTGGCCAAGGCCGGGCTGTAGTCACTGTTGGCTAAACCTCGATAACATATCGTGCGTGTTCATTTACATTTTCGCAATTTAATTACTGCACGTGTATGTTATATTGTGAATGATTGAGTTTACATTTGCATAGATAGACCCTAGGTTAAGTAATACCGTTTATCTCGTTCAACCTAGGCTATAATTTTTAAATACCCAATTCACCCCCCTCTTGGGATTGCACCATTTCTATCAATCTCTTTGAAATTTCTCCCTTCTGCTATTACAGTAGCTTTTGCTTCCCACACTAGAGGTAATCTCCTGAGTATTTTCCTGATCAACTCATAAGTAAAGTAAGTCTTTCCAAGTGCATTCAAAGAATTGATGATGTGTGTGAATCTAGTGTACATGGATTGTATAGATTCATCAACTGTCATTTTAAATGCTTCATATTCACTAGTGAGCATGTCAATCCTACTATCCTTGACTTCCTTAGTACCTTTATATGTAACTTCTATTTTTTCCCAAATTTCTTTAGTTGAATTACATGCCATTACCCTATTAAATTCATTTACGTCTAATGCACAGAAAAGCAAGTTCATGGCAGTAGCATTGATTTGTACTGATTTCTAGTCTTCCTCTGTATATTCATCTTCAGTTTTAGGTACATTGGTCTTATCAATTACTTTCATGGGAATATGACTACCCTTAGTCACTATTTTCCAAATCTTCCAATCTACGTTCAATAGATATATGCTCATCCTACGTTTCCAATAGGTGTAGTTTACACCATAGAAAATGGGTGGTCTAGTGGATGAGTGTCCCTCGCCGAATGAAGTTACATCGATATGTGCGATGTGGTATTTTTACAAATTGACTATTAAGTCTATGTAAACCCGCTCTAATACCAATTGTTGAATTAGGTGTAATCCCGAGAGGGGGGGAGGTGAATTGGGTATTTTAAAAATTATTTGAATCTATTTACCACTTAATCCCTACTTGTATATTTAGCAATGAGTTTTTATTACCCAATTGATTGTGTGCAATGTTGTTCAACCTACACATGCAATACAAACAATTTAAATATAGTGCTGAAAGTAAATAATAAAGGGAAAAAAGAAGACAAACGCAGTTTTTACAAGGTTCAACCAACTTGGTCTACGTCCTCTGTGATACCCCATGGATGAAAGAATTAAAAGGATTAGATGTTAGTACCCATATCAATAAGGTGCACCTTTCTTTTCGGGAGCTTTCCCATAAGAACTCCATAATTAAGCGTGCTTGACTTGGAGTAATCTTGGGATGGGTGACCACCTGGGAAGTTTTCTCAGGAAGTGTGCGAGTGAGGACAAAACACACTGAAAAGGACACGTGTTGGTTTGTGGGGCTGGTCATTAGTTCGATAAGGCCCGCCCCCTTGTTGTCTGGTCTAGGAAGAGGAGGAAAGATGCAGTGCTCCCTAGCAAACCCAGGTTGGGGCGTTACATCCTCGCCTTGAGCAACCACTCAAGGATTTCACTAAAATCCCTGCTCCTTAAATTGGAACAGAGCTTCCTTTACAATCTGCTGCTTACAAGAGGCACAACTCCCTCCTACTCCGCTGCTTATAAGAGATACAACTCTCTCCTCAAACCCCGGTTCACACACTGAACTGTGAATACAATAGAATTTGTAAAAACACTCAAAAATGCTTCCAAACAAAAGCTCGTGAGTATAATTCAAATTCCTAAGACATTAACATATGATAAAATCTGAAGCTCAGAATGTATGAAACGATATAATCGTTTATGTATGATATGCTTTAACATACAATACTCTTTTTATCAAATCTCCCAAATAAATATATATTTAAGCACTTTGGATAATTTTAGGGCTCTAGTTCACTTTACTAAAATGCACAAATATATCTTTTGTGAACTTATAAAAAGGCTTTGAAGATTATATCAATTACACTCAAAAAGGTACCTTTCAAATATTCAATCTCAACACAATCTTTATTACATGCAAGTATGTATGTATATATATAGATAATGATGTTCAACAATCACAAACTGAATATATTGTTGTTTAGAAAAATATCCCTCAGTAAAATGTATATTTATAAAACACCAACAATATTTAATCAAGCATCAATATATCTAAAATATCGATCCATTAACAACTACACACAAGAATCAAATCTTTTTAACCAATGAAGAAAAACAAAACTTTTGCCAAGTAGTGAGATTATCTAGATATAGCGTTTACTTATTCTCTATTACTTAGCACCTTTTAACTATAAATTTCTAAATGAGTGGTTCTAAGAAAAAATATATATATCAATGACAAAGTAAACTTTTTCAAGTAATGAACTTGTTAAAAAAAATCTCTATATGGTTAAGAATGCTAAAGATCAAATTATCTAAAGATATTTAATAGCAAGTGATGAGATGAGAAACTCTTGGAAAAATAACTTGATCACCAAACCTCAATACCAAGATGAATTACAAAATGCATACGCGAATTCCCTTCTGATTTTCTGAGTTGATTTGCTCAAAGACGATGATAAGAATGAAGTGCAGGCAATTGTATATCAATCAGCTCAAGTTTCTCTATTCTCTTTCACTAAGATGTGTTCTTCTTTTCATGTGTGTCTTAACTAACGTACTAGGGTTTAGATATTCAGTATTTATAGTGTCTTACCCTTTGAATTGATCTTAACCGTTGGATCAAAAGATAGCTCATATGTTTACACAATAAAAAATTAAATTTTTAATCTTTCTAGCAATTTCAGACGTCTGAGGTCTAGGGTCCAGACGACCGAAGTCACTTTTATCCTTCGAAAAAATAGCCTGGACACAGGGTCAGAAGTCCGAGGTCAAGATTTAGATGACTGAAATGTCGAGTTCAGACGATCGAGGTCAAGGTTCAGATGACCGAAGTGTCGAGTTAAGATGACCGAGGTCAAGGTTCAGTCATCTGAGGTGCTTCTGCGAGTTTCTGTTTTTCACCCAAAAATCTTCATATGACTGTTGAGCCTCAAATTAAATCATACGAAAATGTAAATGCATGAGATCTAAGTACCCATTCCCAAGATGTTCTTGAACTTTGCCGCTTGCATCTTGATTCTCGTACTCTTTGAGTTCCATGGATCTTGCCAAGAGTTGTGTGCTTTACTTTAAGGCTTCCATGACTCGTTATCCTTCTATGGATGCTTAATATAGTTCCCGTTGATAAACTTAATGCACAGATCAAATACCAAGTGATTTGTCATTAATAAAACCAGATTGGACTCATAGAGTCAACACCCTTTTCAAGCGATACCCCACGCTTGGTACAATGATCCAATAACCTGAACCGTCAAAGAAAACAAGGAAACAAGAAAATATTCTTGCGTACAAGAGATGCTCTCAGATAAAGTTGGTTAATACAAATATAGCACAACTAATACTTCAAAGTAAATATCAAAGAGAATTGAATTGAAGCTCAAGGAAGTATGTCACCGAGATTCTTATTTTGATTTGTATCAAACCTCAGAAGATTTGCTTTTAGATCAGTGATCAACGATCAGTTTATCTCGGGAAATTCTCAGCAAGAGTATATGTGCAAGAGGGCTTTAAGAGAGAGTGAGCAATATAGCTTTGAAAACTGATTTTCGATTCTTGGTATTGATTTGATTTAAGAAACCATATATTTATAGGCTCAAAAAGTGTTAAATTCGTGTTGCCCAAGTTACTTGGAGGGTTTCCCAACTTTATACGAAGTTTGGGGCATGAAAAGCAAGGTGTAGTCCCAAGAAAAGGGGGGGGGGGGGGGGGCGGGGGGTGAATTGGATTTTAAAACTTTCTTTTAATTCCTTTTAGGAATTCTTAAACTTCTTTTATTTATTTTAAACAATTCTTGACTTGTTTGTTTAACTCTTTAATCACAAAAGAACTTAGATTCTTTTATCCAATCAACAATATTATTGCTTAGCCAAACAAGTAATCAATCATTAAACAAAATAGCCAAATCAATAAATCAATCACAAATTAAAGTAGACAACCAAACCAAAATTAACGGATACACCACTTTGGCAATGTAAGCACTTAAAATAGTTTATTTGTTTATATAAGCCATGTATATATGGTTTTACTTCTTCAATATGATGTGCAATATAACATCCAATCAACACAATATCTACACTCTTCTCAATATTCAGAACTCAACTAAACTCTTAGTTAATTTATCCTTGGGCTGTTAACCAAGTAACATACTCCCACATGGTTTCTATAAGATATGGTGTAACCAACGTACTCCCTTTCGGTTTCCGCAACCCAAATCAAGATTAGACTTCAAGTTTACTTGATTTCCAAATATACGTAGTATATATGATTTCCAATTTAATCCATCCACACAATTCAAATATGAACTGAAAATAAAGAGTAAGGGAAAGAGAGAGTGAGACGCAGATTTTTACGAGGTTCGACTTATCCCCAGCCTATGTCCTCGCCTTTGGTAAACCATCAAAGGATTCACTAAACTTGTTCCTATAATGGGCAGAACAAACCTTTACAACACTTCTTGGTTAAGGCTAGAGCCTGCCTTCTCCAAACGATATCCCCTCCTCTGGTCACTCCTTAGGCTACAGCCCGTCTCTCTAAGCAATATCCCATTGCTTAGCCAACGATCCAAACAATCAGTGGAATCGTTAATCTACAAGAAATAAATCAAATAGATGTGTACAAGAACTTGCTCACACAAAGAGCTGATTAGTACAACAATTCAGAAACTAATATACTTCAAAGTAAATAACAATATGGAATTTAACTTGAAGCTCAATGAAGTATACCACCGATTAATTATTTCAATGATTGAAAGATTTATAATTTGTAGCACAAGATTGGTGATTGAATAAGCAAGACCTCAGCAAATTTCATAGACAAGATGAGAGTGAAAGAGCCTTTGAGTGTTGAGAGGAATTGAGAGAGATTTTGAATTTTTGCTGAATTTGAATTCTTGGTGTGTTGATTCAATGATCTTTGAGGCTTATTTATAGACTTTAAAAGGTATATAACTTGGTCCCCAAGTGACTTGGAGTATCCCCCAAGTTTTCACAAAGTTTGAGCCCCAAGCAAACCATCTAAAAAATGTTTCCATTGAGGTTTTTTTAAAATTCTGTTCATGACAGGCGCCTGCCACATTCTGGCAGTCACCTACCATGTTATTTTTAAAAGTGCAGCAGAGGCAGTAGGGTGGTAGTCACCTGCCATGACACAACCAGTCGCCTGGCTTGACCACCCAAGCGCCTAGGTTCAGGCAGTCTATTGGTTGCTATCAGCTTCGAGTACCCTTCTGCTTTTTTGGTCATAACTTTTTCTATGTAACTCCAAATTTGATGTTCTTGGTTTCAATTGAAAGGTAAGAGAAAATCCTACAAATTTTTATGTTGAACACTTTTCAAAATAAAGAGTTTTGGATAGAGAAAAATACACCTCAATGCAGATGTAGAAAAATTAACTGCATTTAAAAAAAACCTCTTTTTGGTGCTTTTCATTCCAAAAATGATTCTAACTTTTTTGAAATAATTTTTGACCTTAAAAAAATATTTTCCAAGTATGTTGAAAGGTATTTAGGTCCAATAAATTAACCTAAGAGCTTCATGTATCCATATTGAAATTATTTGAAGTACTTACATGAAATATCCTAGACTCATTCAAATTTTCAATCCTTGAATTCCTTAAGGTCTTTATGCTTGCTTCATCTTCCTTTGAGCTTTCCATGTTGATCACTTGGGCTTTCATTCTTGAAGCATTTTCTTTAATATCAATGCTCTCATGAACTTCAATTTTTAATCCATGCCTCAAACTTTGATATAATCATCCTTCTTTGAAGTACAAGCTTTCATGAATTCTTTAAACCTCTATCCTTGAGTCCTAAAAATACATCACTTAACACAACATGTTAAGTTCTACTTGTTTGTTAGCATAAAAACAAGATGTTAAGCCTTGTAAGGCCAACAGGGCACAAGAAATTTGAATATGAATTTTAAAAGGATGTTTAAAAACTAATCATTCGAGGGTCAGTGACCTGAGCCCTTAGGGGTCAGTCGCCTGAGCCTTCTAAGCACAGCAAAATTTTTAGTTTAAAACAGGTTCAGGCGCCTGAGGATTCAAGGGTCAGTCGGTTGGACCTATACTACCTATTGAAAATCAGTTCAGGAAAATCTTCAGTTGCCTGAGGTCTAAAGCTCAATTGCCTAAACAGTTATAAAAATTATTTTTGAGGTTTGCTTCTAAAATACTTAGCCATCTTGCCTTGATACATTTAAAAAACATTTTTTGGGGTTTTCAAAGTAAGGTCTCTAAGTCCATATCAAACCCTAATGAGTTTCAAAACATTCAAAATGATATTTATAATGAAGTACTTATATAAGACTTCCTAAGGACTTTAAAAACTCTTTAATCTTGAAGTCTTTATGTATTTCTTTGCTTTGAGTCATATTTGCCTTGAGCTTGAGTATTCTTTAAACTTCCACATGTTTTGAACATCTTGGTCCTCTTGAGCTTTTCTTTTGATCACCTTTTTTAAGCTTTCATTGCCCATTTATTTTTCTTTTTTGGAATCTTTCTTAAGTTGTGGTCAATCTTGTTTTATGTGTCCAACTTTCTTACAATTATAACATATTGGAAGTTCAGCCTTTGTTTTCTTCTTATTGATTTCCTTTCCTTCATCTTCATCTGATTTTGAGTTCTAGATTTTTCTTGTAAAATTATTCTTATTTCTAAGGATTTTCTCTAGTTTCTTGATTATAAAAGCTATTCCATTTACATCCATCTCTTCTTCATCGTCATCACTAGAGCTTTCGTTTGAGGCTTTACATGCAATGGATTCCTGGGCTATAGATTTTCCACTTCTTTCGTTTATTGTCATCTCATAGGTGAGAAGGGATCCAATTAGTTCATCTAGTGAGGTATTCTTAAGGTTTCTACCTTCCGTTATAGTTGTGGCTTTGGGTTCTCAAATGGGTGGAAGATCTCTAAGTATTTTTCGAATCATCTCATAAGTAGAGTAAGTTTTCCCTAAAGCATTAAGGGAGTTTATGATATGAGTGAACCTAGTGTACATATTTGTAATAGATTCATCAGGATTCATCCAAAAAGCTTCATATTCTCTAGTAAGCATGTCAATTCTATTATATCTCACATCAATCGTACCTTCATATGTTACCTCTAGTTTGTCCCATATTTCTTTTGCTGTTTTGAATGCCATGACCCTATTGAATTCATTTATATCAAGAGCACAATATAAAAAATTTATAGCACTTGAGTTAACTTGTAACATCTTATGGTCGATCATGTCTTTTTCTTCTTTAGGAACTTGTTTTCCATTTACAACTTTGGTAGGGATAAGATCACCATGGGTGACAGCCCTCCATGCTTTCCAGTCCATGGTTTGAAGGTAGATTCTCATTCTTTGTTTCCAAAAAGTATAGTTAAGACCACAAAATATCGGAGGTCTAGTTGAGGATTGACTCTTTCCACAGGGAGTTACGCCTATGTGTGCCATTTAGATCTTTATATACCTTCTAATTAAGATTTACTATAACACTGCTTTGATACCAATTGAAAACTAAGGTGTATTCCCAAAAGGGAGGGGGGTGAGTTGGGTTCTTAAAAATTTCTTTTAAATATTTTTACAAATTCATAATCTTTTGAAAGTTTAGCAAACACACAAGAATGATTTTTGAATACTTAATTATACCAACTACAATTCAAACTCAATATTAGCATAAGCTAATGATTTAATAAGATGCTTTCAACAATATTTATCAATCAACCAATTAACCAATCAATCAATTAATTAATAGATACCTAACCAATTATATGAGCTGCAACACTTCCTTGATTCGGCATTTGCAAAACTTAGCTTAGAATTTGATTATAGCCTTGTATTTATGAATATTGATGCACTTCATCTTAACCAAGATTTACACACTTAAAGTATATAACCCGCTGAACGTCAGTCACTTGACATTCAAAGAGTTAGTTACCTGATGTTTTGGTATTCTTCATAAATTTGTTAGACAGCAGTGAGTTAGTAGACTAAGCCATATGGGTTAGTTGCCTAACCTTCAAACTTCCTATTTTCTTTTTCAAACTACTTCTCTACTATGTAATAATCCTAGTTCACATCTAATAGAGATAAATCGATCATTTGAAAGTGGTTTTGTAAAGATGTCTACCCATTGATCACTTGTATTCACAAATTCAAGAATTATATCTTCTTTTTACACATGATCTCTCAAAAAATGATGTCTAATATCAATATGTTTGGTTCTTGAATGAGATATTGGATTTTTTGAAAATATTTATGGCGTTGTATTATCACATTTTATAGTTACAACCGAATACTCCAATTTGTAATCCTTTAACTATTGTTTCATGTAGAGAGTTTGTGCACAACATATTCCTACTACGACATACTTAGCTTTTGCAGTAGATAGTGCTATGGAATTTTGTTTCTTAGAAAACCAAGACACAAGAGATCTTCCAAGAAAATGACAAGTACCACTTGTTCTTTTTAGATCGATTTTGGACCATGCATAATCCGCATCTGAATAGCTAGTCATCTTAAAGTCTGTGTGAAAAGCAAGGTGTAGTCCCAAGAGAGGGGGGGGTGAATTGGATTATAAAAATTTCTTTTAATTCCTTTTAAGAATCCTTAACCTTCTTTTATTTCTTTGAGCTAATTCTTGATTTGTTTGTTTAATTTTTTAATCACTCAAGAACTTAGTTCTTTTAATTCAATCAATCAACATAAGTATGTAAACAACCAAGCAACCAAACCAATCATTCAAGTAACCAAGCTAATCATCCACAATTTGAAGACAAACAACCAAATGATTTTCCAAGCACAAGTTACCAGCAACACTTAAAATAGTTTGTTCGCTTATACAAGCCCCGTATATATAAAATTTGTACTTGCTGATATAAAGCCCTGTATTGATTGTTTTGCTTCTTCAATATGATGTGTAATACAACATCCAATCAACACAATATCTACACTCTTCTCAATATTCAGAACTCAACTAAACTCTCAGTTAATTTATCTTTGGGCTGTTAACCAACTAACGTACTCCTGTATGGTTTCCACAAGATATGGTATAACCAACGTACTCCCTTTCAATTTCTGCAACCCAAATCAAAATTAAACTTTAAGTTTACTTGATTCTTAAATATACGTAGTATATATGATTTTCAATTTAAACCATTTACGCAATTTAAATATGTACCGAAAATAAAGAGTAGGGAAAGAAAGAGTGAGACGAATATTTTTACAAGGTTCGGATTATACCCAGCCTATGTCCTCGCCTTTGGAAAACCACCAAAGGATTCACTAAACATGTTCCTTTGATGGGCGGAACAATACCTTTACAACACTCCTTGGTTAAGGCTAGAGCCCGCCTTCTCCAAACGATGTCCCCTCGTTCGGTCACTCCTTAACTAGGTTAAAGCCCGCCTCTCTAAGCAATATCCCCTTGCTTAGCCAACGATCCAAATAATTCTTGGAATCGTCAATCTACAAGAAATAAATCAAATAGATGTGTACAAGAACTTGCTCACACATGGAACTGATTAGTACAACAATTTATAAACTAATATACTTTAAAGTAAACAACAATATGAAATTTAACTTGAAGCTCACTGAAGTATATCACCGATTAATTCTTTCAATGATTGAAAAATTTAGAATTTGTAGCACAAGATTGGTGATTGAATCAGCAAGACCTTAGCAAATTTCGTAGACAAGATGAGAGTGAAAGAGCTTTTGAGTGTTGAGAGCAATTGAGAGAGATTTTGAATTTTTGTTGAATTTGAATTCTTGGTGTATTGATTCAATGATATTTGAGGCTTATTTATAGACTTTAAAAGGTATGTAACTTGGTCCCAAAGTGACTTGGAGTATCCCCCAAATTTCACAAAGTTTGAGCCCCAAGCAAACCATTTAAAAAAAGTTTCCGTTGAGGATTTTTTTTTTAAAAAATTTTGTTCGTGGCAATCGCCTGCCATGTTATTTTTAAAGGGGCAGCAGGGCCAGTGGGGTGGAATTTGCTTGCCAGGACAGCCAATCACCTGGCTTGACCACCCAGGCGCCTGTCATGGTTCAGGCAGTCTACTAGCGGAACACAATGCTGCTGTCAGCTTCGAGCACCCTTCATTATTTTGATCCTAACTTTGTCTGTATAACTCCAAATTTAATTATATTTTGTCAAATGAAATATAAGATAAAATTGTACAACTTTAATGTTGAACACTTTTTAAAATAAAGCGTTTTTGATAGAGAAAAATGCACCTCAATGCGGATGTAGAAAAATTAACAGCATTTGGAAATTCCTCTTTTTGGTGCTTTTCCCAAAAATGATTCTAACCATTTTGAAATAATTTTGGACCTTATAAAAATATTTTCCAAGTATGTTAAAAGGTATCTAGGTCCAATAAATTAACCTAAGAGTTTTATGTATCTATATTGAAATTATTTGAAGTACTTACATGAAATTTCCTGTAGATTCTTTCAAATTTTCAATTCTTAAGTTCCTTGAGGTCTTTATGCTTGCTTCATCTTTATTTAAGCTTTCACCAAGTTCTCTTTAATCCTCGTACTCTCATGATCTTCAAGTTTTATCTTTAAATCCATGCTTTAAGCTTCACATTGATCATTCTTCTTTGAAATATAAGCTTTCATGAATTCTTTAACCTTACATTCATCATTGAATTCTGAAAATACGTCACATAAACAAAGCATGTTAAGTTCTACTTGTTTGTTTGCATCAAAACAAGATGTTAAGCCTTGTAAGGCCAACAAGTTCCCCCTTTTTGATGATGATAAACAAGAAGCAAAAATTGGAGTGAGCCTTAAAAAGACTCTCCCTTTCAATAAGCATCATCTTAACAATATTTGCGAGATCAACATTAATTTTAAAACCTCTTTTACAGTCATGCTCACACTATCAAATACTTCTCCTTTTGATATATATTATGCTCATGCTCAGTTTTTGCAATTTGCAATACTATGCTCAATTTTTGCTCTAAAACTTCTCCCCCTTTTAACATCCATCAAAAAGAAAAAAAAAAAAATTAAGTTCAAGTAAAATCACATGTTGAGCATATCATCAAACATGCGTATCAAACATATGAACATACTCAATTTATTATTTTTCAATATAGCATGTGTAGTGCGTTATAACATTTAAGTATGTGAGTTGTAACTTCATTAGTAACAGTTTTTTCCTTTAGACAATATTCAAGATTTCAATTGTTGATTTTATGATACCGATTTAAAATTAAATTCATGATATCTATTTAAAATTCATGATACCAATTGAAAATTTAATTCATGATACCAATTGAAAATTCTCTCAATTGATTAATAGGGAAACAATCATAATATAAGCAATATGTCATAACACTCCCCTTGAATTCAATACATTCAGTTTTGCTATCAAATTTGCTTTCATCATCCTATATTTCAAAACATTGATTCACATTATGTATCAAATATCAATATTATGCTCATATCATAAATTTCATACCATGCTCATAGATATAATTATTCTTGTCATGCAAAAAAAAAAAAAAAAAAACAATTGATCTTTTAGATTGTGATACTAAATGAGTTTTTTTTTTTTTTTTAAATTGTGATACCAATTAAAATTTTTAAAATGTGATACCAAAAATATTCATGGATTCCAAAGACTTTATAGATAATAAAGTCATTATCACATTATACACAGCTCATGGATACCAATATAACCATTATATTTCTCATAGCTTATGGATATCAATATAAAAAGCAGTAAGTCTATCCATGTAATTCATCAATAGCTTGCATGATCAAGAATTAATCTCATATCAAAATTCATGCTTATACTCAATAATCTCATACCAAATTTTGAACATAGTGAGCCATAAATTTTCAATATAAGTCAAGCATATCATGTAGCATATCATATAGACATGTAAGCATATAGCATCTCATATAGGCATTCATTCTCAAACTTATCTTAAACAAACTCATCTTTAAGTTTTTATATTTTAACTAGTTTGTTTGTTGATCATGAATTAAGTTACTTTCTCAATTTTTAAAGGGAATGACTTAATCCATGGAGTTTTTCACTTATGAACTAGTCTTTCATCTTGATACCCATACTTTTTTGGGTTTGGTTGGTTTAACAAGGGATGATTCCTTAATTCTCCATACTTGTTTAATTTTCACACCCTTTCTCTTAAATGGACATTCAAACTTTATATGCCCCTTTTTCTTACATTGATAGCATATGGTGTTGGTGTAAGCATTAAAGGATGTGCTTGAATTATCTTTGGAGGCTTTTGAGAAATAATCCATGTAAAGATTCTTTTTCATTTTATTTTCAATTCCGTTAAAACTAATACCCTATTTGTTTAGAGACATTCTTTGTAAGCCTATCATTTTGTCAAAATTTGTTTTCCCTTTTGTAAAGTTATAAATGATCTTTTCTTTATTTTTAATCTGATTTTTGAGATCATCTATCTCTTTCTTGTTATCCACCTTCTTTTGTGATTTATCTAATTCTGGCGATAGCTTTCTTATCTTATCCTCTAATTCAGAAATATATATATATATATATATATATATATATATATATTTTTTATATTCTATAGAGGATAGAGATTGAAGGTCTTCTATCATCTTTTCATTCTTGCATTCTAATTCTTTGATTTTTAAGTCTTTTTCTTTTTCAGCAAGATTTTTAGCTTTTGATTCTTTTGTCATAGCTTCATTCTTACTTTCTATTTTGTTGATTCTAGAATCCTTTTCTATTTCTGCAGCGTTAAGGGATTCTAACTCGTTCATTATTCCTTAATTCTTATTTTTCAATGAAGTATTTTGTTTAGTGACTTTAATTAGCATCTTATGAACTTTGAATAAATTATTTTGAAGTTCTTCATAAGATGACATGCTCTCATAATTGGATTCATCATTACAAGAATTATTTGAAGATTTAGATGAGGAGCTTTCCTCATCGTCCCAAGCGATAAAGCACGTATAAGCAACTTCTTGGTCACTTGATTCATTTTCTGAACTACTTATACTCATCATGTCCCAAGTAGTGGCTTTCATGGCCTTTTTCTTTTTCTTATTAGACTATTTATTAAGTAGAGGACATTCCGGTTTAAATGTCCAGCTTTGTTGCAATTATAGCATATAGGAGTTTTACTTTTAGATTTCTTGCTAACTTCTTCTTTTTCTTCTTCATCTGATTTAGATTTGGATTTTCTTTTGAATTTATTTTTCCTTCTTAGAACTTTTGCTAGCTTTTTAGATATAAAGGTTACTTCATCTTCATCCATTTCTTCTTCACTACTTGAGTTCTCTTTTGAGGCTTTGAAGACTATTGTGTCTTGGGATTTGGTTTTACCACTCTTTTCATTCATTGCCATTTCGTATGTGAGTAAAGAACCTATAAGCTCATCTAAGGAAGTGTTTTTCAGATTTCTTCCTTCTGTTATGGCAGTGGCTTTTGGTTCCCATTTAGGTGGCAGCCCTCTAAGAATTTTCCTTATCATCTCATAAGTAGTGTAGGGTTTGCCTAGTACATTTAGAGAATTGATTATGTGAGTGAACCTAGTAAACATATTAGTAATGGATTCATCCGGGTTCATTTTAAACGCTTCATATTCACTTGTAAGCATATCGATCCTATTATCCCTAACATCTATAGTGCCTTCATATGTTACTTCTAATTTGTCCCATATCTCCTTAGCTGATTTGCAAGCCATTATTCTATTAAATTTATTTGCATCTAAAGCACAATATAGAGCATTCATAGCACTAGAATTTACTTGCAGCATCTTATAGTCTAAGTCTATCATATCAATTTTCTCCTTAGGGACTTGTTTTCCATCAACTATCTTGGTGGGAATTTGGTAACCTTCCATGACAATCTCTCATGCTTTCCAATTCTTAATTTGAAGATATATTCGCATTCTCTTTTTCTAGAAGTTATAGTTCAAAACACAAAAGATTGGTGGCCTAGTTGAAGATTGTCCCTCTCCAAAGGGAGCTGCGCCTAATTGAGCCATTTAAGTCTTTTTATAGCTACTAATTAAGATTTGCTATAACCCCTCTTTGATAGCAATTGAAAAGCAAGGTATAGTCCTAAGAGGGGGGGGGGGTGAATTGGATTATAAAAATTTCTTTTAATTCCTTTTAAGAATCCTTAACCTTCTTTTATTTCTTTGAGTTAATTCTTGACTTGTTTGTTTAATTCTTTAATCACTCAAGAACTTAGTTCTTTTAATTCAATCAATCAACACAACTATGTAAACAACCAAGCAACCAAACCAATCATTCAAGTAACCAAGCCAATCATCCACAATTTGAAAACAAACAACCAAATGATTTGCCAAGCACAAGTTACCTGCAACACTTAAAATAGCTTGTTTGTTTATATAAGCCTTGTGTATATAAAATTTGTGCTTGCTGATATAAAGCCATGTTTGATTGTTTTGCTTCTTCAATATGATGTGCAATACAACATCCAAACAACACAATATCTACACTCTTCCCAATATTCAAAACTCAACTAAACTCTCAGTTAATTTATCCTTGGGTTGTTAACCAAGTAACATACTCCCATATGGTTTCCACAAGATATGGTATAACCAACGTACTCCATTTTGGTTTCCGCAACCCAAATCAAAATTAAACTTTAAGTTTACTTGATTCCAAAATATACGTAGTATATATGATTTTCAATTTAAACCATCATTGCAATTTAAATATGTACTGAAAATAAAGAGTAGGGAAAGAAAGAGTGAGATAAATATTTTTATGAGGTTGAGCTTATACCCAGCCTACGTCTTTGCCTTTGGAAAACCATCAAAGGATTCGCTAAACCTATTCCTTTGACAGGCGGAACAATACCTTTACAACACTCCTTGGTTAAGGCAAGAGCCTCTCCAAACGATGTCCCCTCGTTCGGTCACTCCTTAACTTCGCTAAAGCCCGCCTCTCTAAGAAATATCTCCTTACTTAGCCAATGATCCAAACAATCATTGGAATCGTCAATCTACAAGAAATAAATCAAATAGATGTGAACAAGAACTTGCTCACACAAAGAGCTTATTAGTATAACAATTTAGAAACTAATATACTTCAAAGTAAACAACAATATGGAATTTAACTTGAAGCTCAATGAAGTATATCACCGATTAATTCTTTCAATAATTGAAAAATTTAGAATTTGTAGCACAAGATTGGTAATTGAATCAGCAAGACCACAACAAATTTCATAGACAATATGAAAGTGAAAGAGCCTTTGAGTGTTGAGAGGAATTGAGAGAGATTTTGAATTTTTGCTGAATTTGAATTCTTGGTATATTGATTCAATGATCTTTGAGGCTTATTTATAGACTTTAAAAGTTATGTAACTTGGTCCCAAAGTGACTTGGAGTATCCCCCAAGTTTTCACAAAGTTTAAGGCCCAAGCAAACCATTTAAAAAATATTTCCATTAAGGTTTTTTTAAAATTCTATTCGTCACAGTAACCTGCCATGTTATTTTTAAAGGGACAGCAGGGGCAGTAGGGTGGCAGTTGCCTGCTAGGACACAACCAGTCACCTGGCTTGACCACCCAGGCGCCTGTCATGGTTCAGGCAGTCTACTGGTGGAACACAATGCTACTGTTAGCTTCGAGCACCCTTAATTCTTTTGAGCATAATGTTTTATGTGTAACTCTAAATTTAATGATCTTGGTGTCAAATGAAAGCTAAGAGAAAATTCTAAAACTTTCATGTTGAATACGTTTTAAAAGAAAGATTTGTTTATGGATAAAAATGTATCTCAATGCAGATGTAGAAAAATTAACAGCATTTGGAAAATCCTCTTTTTGGTGCTTTGCATCCCAAAGATGATTCTAACCTTTTTGAAATAATTTTTGACCTTATAAAAATATTTTTCAAGTATGTTAAAAGGTATCTAGGTCCAATAAATTAACCTAAGAGTTTCATGTATCCATATTAAAATTATTTGAAGTACTTACATGAAATTTCCCATAGACTCTTTCAAATATTCAATTCTTGAATTCCTTGAGGTTTTTATGCTTGCTTCATCTTTCCTTATGCTTTCATCAAGTTCTCTTTAATCCTCATGCTCTCTTGATCTTCAAGCTTTATCTTTAAATCCATTTTTGAATCCATGCTTTAAGCTTCATATTGATCATCCTTCTTTGAAATATAAGCTTTCATGAATTCTTTAACCTTGCATTCATCATTGAGTCTTAAAAATACATCACTTAAACAAAACATGTTAAGTTCTACTTGTTTTTTAGAATTAAAATGAGATGTTAAGCCTTGTAAAGCCAACACTGTGTTCATTGGATACCATAAGCCTAAGTCAATAGTTCTTAATAAATATCTTAAAATTCTTCAGACTGCTATTTGATGAGATTCCTTAGGTGTTGCTTGAAAGTGGGCACACATACATACATTAAACATAATGTCTGGTCTATTGGCTGTTAAGTAAAGTAGACTTCCTATCATACCTCGGCAGTACTTCATGTCTACCGGTTTCTCTTCTTTCACCTTTATCAAGATTTATCGAAGCACTCATAGGGGTACTTAAAGGTTTGTTACCTTCCATATCAAATTTCTTAAGTAAGTTTCCTATGTATTTTGGCTAATTTATAAAAGTTCCATTTTTAGCTTGCTTGATTTGTAGTCCCAGAAAATATGTCAATTCTCCCATCATACTCATCTCAAACTCATCCGACATACATTTTGCAAAATGTTTGCATAGATTTTCATTTGTGGCACCAAAGATGATATCATCCACATATATTTATATAATAAGCATGTCTTCGTCTTTAGACTGAATAAACAATGTACTTTCCATCTTTCCTTTAGAAAATACATTTTCTAACAAGAATCCACTTAAGCGTTCATACCAAGCTCTAGGAGCTTGTTTCAATCCGTACAATTCTTTTGTTAATCTAAAGACATGATCAGGGTAATTGAAATCCTCAAATCCTGGAGGTTGTGCTACATACACTTCTTCATTAATAAATCCATTTAAGAATGCACTTTTCACATCCATTTGATAAATTTTAAAGTCTTTGTGAGAGGCATAGGCTAATAGCATTCTGATGGCTTCCATTCGTGCTATGGAAGCAAAAGTCTCATCGTAGTCTATTCCTTCTCCTTGATTATATCCTTGAACTACAAATCTAGCCTTTTTATGCACTACAACACTATTTTAATCCTTCTTATTTCTAAATACCCATTTTATACCGATTACTAAATGATCAGCGAGTCTAGGAATTAATTTCCACACTTTATTTCTTTCAAATTGATTTAATTCTTCTTGCATTGTCATTATCCAAGAGTCATCATTTAATGCTTCATCTATGTTCTTGGGTTCTTCTTGAAATAGAAACGTGTAATAGCTACACAAATTCTTTAATGAAGATCTAGTAGATACTCCTTGGGAAGGTTCACCAATGATTTGGTCCTTTGGGTGACTTCTTACATATTTCCATTCTTTAGGTAGTTCAATTTTGAAAACTAAGGTGTAGTCCCAAGAGGGGGGGGGTGAATTGGGTTCTTAAAAATTTATTTTAAATCATTTTAAAAATTCACAATCTTTTGTAAGTTTAGCAAACACACAAGAATGATTTTTTAATACTTAATTATGCCAACTACAATCCACACTCAATATCAACACAAGCCAAAGATTTAATAAGATGCTTTCAACAATCTTTATCAATCAACCAATCAACTAATTAACCAATTAACCAATCAACCAATCAATCAATATATACTTAACCAATTATATGAGCTGCAGCACTTCCTTGATTCAACGTTTGCAAAACTCAGCTTAGAATTTGATTATTGCCAGGTATTTAGGAATATTGGTGCACTTCCTTTTAACCAAAATTTTCGCAAACGATTAATCAATGTACTCCTTTAAGATTTCTGCAAAAGATTAATCAACGTACTCTCTTACATTAAAAATTTTCTCAATCTCGAACTTTCAGCTTCCTGCACTTAGATACACAACTATTAAATTAGTTGTTATATCTATCGTTACTACGAACTATTAGTGAAGAATTTAAAATTCGTCACTAATAATAGAGTATTAGTGACGGATTATAATCGTCATTGAAACCATAATACCGTCACTATAAATTCTACATTGGGTCAACTCAAATTCATCGCTGATAGTAGGGTATTAGTGACGAATTATAAATTCGTCACTAATAGTACAGTATTAGTGAAAAATTCAAATCCGTCACTAATAGTAGGGTATTAGTGACAAATTTGAGTTGAGCCAATGTAGAATTTATAGTGACGATATTAGGGTATTAGTGACGAATTTGAATCCTTTACTAATAATTAAGAAATTAAAAAAAAATTTAATACAAATTTTTTTGAATTATCAATTCCTGTAAAAATCTATAATTACATTTTCGCAAACATAATCTAAAACCATAATTAGTACAAAAATCATAAATTATTCAAAATTTTGATTTCAAATACAAATTCAATTAAAATAAAAAAAAAAACATTTGTTTAGAAATTTGTATACATTATACAAATTTAAATTAAAATACAGAAATTCCATTTGTTCAAATAACAATAAAAAATACAAAGAAATAATCAAAAGTTGCATATGACAACTATAGTGCATGCATGGCATCGTGCTAATGTTATGACAGCTGCGAACCCTACAAATTAAGAATCATAAAATAAAATTAGTATACAAATGGAAAACAGAATGGAGAGCTAGCGCTCAGTATAATCAAGAAGAAAAATATAGAGTGTGTCGTATAATAATTTTCAACCCTAAATGAATAGCTAAAATGAATGTGAATGGGTACGTATGAATATATACGATTGCATGCATCAAACAATGCATGTAAACACTTTAACTCGTTCTCAAAACAGAGTATCCCTGGTGGCGGACAAATGATAATGCTTATCCATAGTTAAAAGCAAATAATATGCCATGTGTGTTAATAGATGCAAATTTAGGACTTAATGAAATGACTTTTCATCTAACTTTCACTCATCCTTGCAAAAATATTTTAACATTCATTTTATCATAATTATCTTTGTACGTGGGTTTTTTTTTTTTTTTAAATTGTAATGAAATTCCGGCACCATGCCATTGGTAAATTGGACATTTTCCAATTAAACTTGTACCTGAAACATGATTGTTTTCAAAAAATAAAACATTTCAAGCATGTGAGAACCTAAATCCCCTACCAGCATGCAATTCACAATGTATTGCAACAGCCATGCAGTTGGCGTTCAACACAAGCACGTATTCCAATAGTACAACATACAATTCATATAATATAATACCATCCATGAAGAAAATATTACCAGGAAAACATTAAAATGCAATTAAACTAAGGTTTTCTAATTTTGTTAAGACGGTTGCTTCTCAAGCATTCTTGATGCAGCTTGGGTTGTGCATGAGTTGTTACTTAGAATGTGAGAAGGCTTGTGATAGATTTAGTTGGGGTTTCTTGGATTTAGTTATGGACATAAAAAGCTTTGGTTATGGATTGACGAAATGAATTATGGTTTGTTTTTCTTCTTTTCAGTGATAGTGGTGGAATCCGGGTTTAAAAGGTTTTAAAATAGCCTTTGCTTTGTTGGAGATTTTTGGGCTTGTCTTTGGTCCTTAGGATTTAATTTGCTAACTTGAGTTTCACTATAAAAGTTTTCAATATATAGTAGGTTTCAAGTTGTGATTCTTTAATGGGTTTTAATGTTCATAAGTGGCTTTAACTTACTTATATGGCACTTAGTTCTTGACCTTGCACTATATTCTATACATTATTGTTCCTAGCCAAGTGCTTTAGATTTTGAATGATAAGCCTAAGATTGCCTCTTTTCTTAAGAATATCAACATGTGAGAGGCACGAGTTAGAATGACTTTAAGTTTCTATTGATCATGCATATGTTTCTTTGTACACAGTTTTATTCTAGAAAAGCTTCACCAAAATTTCGGTAGCATGCCATCTATAAATTGGAAATTTTTTGAAAAATTCTTACACAAGAACATGATAGATTCAAGAAAACAAATCACAATAATACACATCATGTAGATACCAGTGAGTTTGAGCATGCGAGAACCTAAATCCACTGCCAGCATGCAATTCACAATGTACTGCATCAACCATACAGTTGGCGTTCAACACAAGCATGTTTTCTAGTAGTTCAATATATAATTCATATAACATAGAGCCATCTATGAATAAAATATTACTAGGAAAACGTTAAAACACAATTCAACTAAGGTTTTCTAGTTTTTTCCAGACAGTTGCTTCTCAAGCATTCTTCATGTAGCTTGGGTTGTGCATGAAGTTGTTACCTAGATTGTGAGAAGGCTTGCGATAGATTGAGTTGGGGTTTCTTGGATTCGGTTATGGACAAATAAAGATTTGGTTATAGATTGAGGAAATGGATTATGGTATGTTTTTCTTCTATCCAGTGATAATGGTGGAATTCTGGTTTAGAAAGTTTTAAGACTGCCTTTACTTTATTGGAGATTTTTGAGCTTATCTTTGATCCTTAGGATTTAATTTGCTAACTTGAGTTTCACTATAAAAGTTTTCAATATATAGGAGGTTTCGAGTTGTGATTCTTTAATGGGTTTTAGTTTTCATAAGTGACTCACTTACTTATTTGACATTTAGTTCTTGACTTTTCATTGTATTCTATACATTGTTGTTCTTAGCCAAGTGTTTCAAATTTTGAATGATAAGCCAAAGATACCTCTTTTCTTAACAATATCAACACGTGAGAGGCGCGAGTTAGAATGACTTTAAGTTTTTACTAATCATGCATACGTTTCTTTATACACGGTTTTATTCTGGAAAAACTTTACCGAAATTTCGACAGCATGTCATCTGTAAAATTTGATAGATTCAAGCAAAAAAAAAAAAAAAAACACAATAATACACGTCATGTAGATACCAGTGAGTTTGAGCATACGAGAACCTAAATCCACTACCAACATGGAATTCATAGTGCACTACATTAGCCATGCAGTTGGCGATCAACACAAGCGTGTATTCTAGTAGTTCAATATACAATTCATATAACATAGTGCCATCCATGAAGAAAATATTACTAGGAAAACATTTAAACACAGTTCAACTAAGGTTTTCTAGTTTTTTCTAAACAGTTGCTTCTCAAGCATTCTTGATGCAGCTTGGGTTGTGCATGAAGTTGTTACTTAGATTATGAGAAGGCTTGTGATAGATTGAGTTGGGGTTTCCTGGATTCAGTTATGGATATAGAAAGCTTTGGTTATAGATTTAGGAAATGGATTATGGTTTGTTTTTCTTCTATTCAATGATAGAGGAGGAATCCTGATTTAGAAGTTTTTAAGATTGCCTTTGCTTTTTTGTAGATTTTTTCACTCGTCTTTGGTCCTTAGGATTTAATTTGCTAACTTGAGTTTGACTATAAAAATGTTCAATATATAGGAAGGTTTCGAGTTGTGATTCTTTAATGGGTTTTAATGTTCATAAGTGGCTCTCACTTACTTATATGATATTTAATTCTTGACCATTCACTATATTCTATACATTATTGTTCTTAGTCAAGTGTTTTAGATTTTGAATGATAATCCTAAGGTTGCCACTTTTCTTATGAATATCAACACGTGAGAGGCGCGAGTTAGAGTGACTTTATGTTTTTACTGATCATGCATACGTTTCTTTGTACACGATTTCCCAGTGGAGTCGCCAAGCTGTCGCGGCGTCCCGGGAGCGCGTGAGCCCCGGGCGGCGAACTAGAAATTAATTTTAATTTTTAAGGAAAATATTGAATGTCGGAGTCGCCACTAACCTTTAGTGCGGTTAGAACACATGATTACTACCTCGTTAGGGGTAGAATCGGTCTACAATACCAGAGTTGGGGTCGGGAGTTCGGTTACGCGAGGGGAAGGTATGAGCACCCCCTACGCGCCCGTTCTTAAGAACGGTACCTAATTAATTTAAAATTATCCCTAAGTTAATCTAATAAATCTTTACATTACTCCTTTTTATGAATTTATAAATACATAGGAAAATAAATAAATATATACATATATTCCCTCAGAGCTTAGGGTACGTGATGCTCAAAGGCTAATACCCCTTGCAATTAAATCATAGGGATTAAAATCAAAATTATTTAAGAAAATACACTCCCGCATTTTAAAATTGTACGTAAAAGTTTTATAGGAAAATATTAGTATGGGAGGTTTTAATAATAGATATAATAATTTAAATAAATAAATAAAATAGTAATAAACTAGAATATTAGGATACCAAAATACGTACTAACTAACATATATAATAGAAGCTAAAATATCTAACATACCAATAATAGTAGAATATAAACATATAATATAGACTAAGATAATGAGCATATCATAATATTAAAATACTACATGTACGTTATAAACAAAAATACTTAAACATACAATAATACACATAATTACGATAATAATAATAAATATCCACAAATAATATAATACGTAATAGATTACTATAATACTATATATACTAAACATACCATATAGTAGCATGATACCAAAACACCAAAAATATTACCTAAAATATTAAACTTACCATAATAGTTAACATACTAAAAGTGTTATAATAATAGTAAATATATAGTATTACTCAAGATGCTATATTAAAAGTTACCTAAAATGCTAAATTATATACATGATGTTACTTATAAATCCTAGGTTATTAAATACCTAATATGACTAACATTTTAGAATGCACATACAACTATAGTTTTAAAATATCACTACAACTAATCTACTAAAACTCCTAACATGATATATAACTCGACCAAAATTCTAAAATACTAATAATATACCATAAAGTTAACCTACAATATATGCATGAATAAAATAATATTAAAAAAAATCTTACACATAAGAACCACAACAAGATAAAAAAAACCGAAACCTAAGAATACATATTACACATACAACTTAAATATTACGCACTAAAAAAAATGACAACATAAATTATCACACTTAAATATTACAATTGAAACCTTACCTTGGCAATGAAAAGACAAATCCTACAATAATGAAGATAAACAAATTAGTGTACCGCAAAAGAAATTTAAACGACTATCACGACAAGGATATGCAACAGGTAATAACAATGTTAAATCATGAAACACGTATAGTTAAATATATATATATATATATATATATATATATATAAACAATTATTCGTAACAATATAAACAATATAAACCCCTAATATGGACATGTATACATGGAAATTAATAACGGCAATAAAACATAAAAACTCCATATACATACAAATGACGATAACAATAGCTTTAACAATAATATACAACAATATTATATATGTAGTGAAAATCTGAACTTTAACCAATTTCTATAATCAAAACTTTACAATAAAAAAAAAAAAAAAATATGAACACAAATATTAACCACATGAACAAATATTATTACAGGAAAATAAAAATATTTATTATTTAAAATGCATAAAAAAAAAACAAAAAAAAGAATTTAAACATGCATGAATATTATGACCTTAAAATTCCTCCGCAAAATAAAATAAAATAAAACATCCTACAATCATGAGAGAAAACCAGTTAATATTTACAATAATAAAAAAAACAAGATGATAATAAAATTAAATAAATATGTGGATAACTAAACAAAAAAAAAAATAAATAAACATTTTTACATATATTTGCTGGTGTTTCAGTGTGTGTATTTGTGGGTGTTCAGTGTATGTGTGTGTGTGTTATGTGTACGTGAGAGACAGGAGGCAGGGGGAGACTCACCGGGGGCTTACCACGGGGGTACCACCGGGAGACGCCGACGGCGACGGGAGCGAGGGATGGCGATGGTGGTGAGTGGGCTGCTGGGTGGTTGCTCCTGCGGGGACGGCCAGAGGAAACAGTGGCCGTGAGCGGTGTCGCTGGAGGTTACAGGGAATGCCGATGGTGGGAGGTTTCGCCGCCGGAACTCGCCGCTAGAGTCGCTGCTGCTGGGGGTCTTGCCGGAGGGACCAGTGGCTGGCGTTGCAGCGGCCGGAGAAGATGGTGTTGCTTGCAGGTTCGTCGGAGATGGTGTGGCAGTCGGTGTTTGCGGGTGACCGTGAAGATGGCTGCAGGGGCTGTGGGTTCCTCAAGCAGGCGTGGTGCGGTGGTTGTTAGCAGATGGTGGAGTTGCAGAGGGCTTCTCGGGTGCTGCTGTTGGAGATGAGCGGTGGGTTCTGGTATGGTCGGAGCCATGGGGTTGCATGTCTATGTGCAGCATCTTCTCGGGTTCACAGTGAGGTGGAAGCGGTACTTTCCGGCGGTGCGTCTGTGGCAGAGAGACGGGGACAGTGGTCGGCAAGCTTGGAATGTCTCCGTGAGGATCTTCCGGAGTGGCGGCTATGGGCTTGTATGGTGTGGGGTTTGGCTGGAGCAAAGGGAGTTGCAGAGGAGTAGAGGAGGAGGGAAGAAGAAGATGGAGAAGGGGGGGCTGCGTAGGTGGCCGGAAGAAGAAGAAGAAGAAAAAAATAAGGCAAACTCGTTTTTTTTTTCTTTGGATTTTCTGTGTCTGCGCGCCCGGCTGTTGTGCCCTCTCTCTGTGCGCTGCCTCCCCCTTTCTTATAAAAAAGAAAAATTTGAAAAACAAACCTAAAAAAAAAATTCCTTTTTCAGTTTTTGGTATTTTTCTTTTTTTAGAAATAATATATACTACTATTATGGTTATAAGGAAATAATAATAATAATAATAATAATAATAATAATAATAATAATAAGTATAGCAAAATAATAATAATAGCAAAATAGTAATAACAAAAATACATAAATAAATAATAAATAAATAAAGAAATAATAATATAAAAATAATAATAATGATAGTAAAATAATAATAATAAATACTAAAAATGTTAAAAATAATAATAACAAAAATAAATAATGATAATAATAATAATAATAATAATAATAAAAGGATAAATAAATAATAGTAATAATAATAATGATAAAAAATACTAATAATAATAATAATAAATAAATAATAAATAATAATAATAATAATAGTAATAATAATAATAATAAGACTAATTAATAATAATAATAATAATAATATGGATAAATGAAATAATAAAAACACTACTAATAATAATAAAATAATAATAATAATAATAATAATAATAATAATAATAGTAATAAATATATTGGGCTAGGGTAAAAATGGGGTGTCTACACATACGTTTCTTTGTACACGATTTTATTCTAGAAAAACTTTACCGAAATTTCAGCAGCATGCCATCTGTAAATTGGACATTTTTCATAAAATTCCTTCACTAAAAGGTGATAGATTCAAGCAAAAAAATCACAATAATAAGCGTCATGCAGATACAAGTGAGTTTGAGCATGCGAGAACCTAAATCCTCTACCTGCATGCAATTCACAATGTACTGCATTAGCCATGCAGTTTGTGTTCAACACAAGCATGTATTCCAGTAATTCAATATACAATTCATATGACATAGTACCATTCATGAAGAAAATATTACCAGGAAAACGTTATAACACAATTCAACTAAGGTTTTCTAGTTTTGTCTAGACAATTGCTTTTCAAGCATTCTTGATGCATCTTGGGTTGTGTATGAAGTTGTTACTTAGATTGTGAGAAGGCTTGTGATAGATTGACTTGGGGTTTCCTAGATTCAGTTATGGACATAAAAAGCTTTAGTTATAGATTGAGGAAATGGATTATGGTTTGTTTTTCTTCTATTTAGTGATAGTGGGGGAATCCTGTTTTAAAAGGTTTTAAGATTCCCTTTGCTTTGTTGGAGATTTTTTTAGTTTGTATTTGATCCCGAGGATTTAATTTTCAAACTTGAGTTTTACAATAAAATTTTTCAATATATAGGAGGTTTCGAGTTGCGATTCTTTAATGAGTTTTAATGTTCATAAGTGGCTTTAACTTGCTTATATGACATTTAGTTCTTGACCTTTCATTGTATTCTATACATTGTTTTTTTTAGCCAAGTGTTTTAGATTTTGAATGATAAGCCTAAGATTGTCTCTTTTCTTAAGAATATCAACACGTGAGAGGCATGAGTTAGAATGACTTTACGTTGTTACTGATCATGCATACGTTTCTTTGTACACGGTTTTATTTTGGAAAAAATTTACCGAAATTTTGGCAGCATGCCATCTGTAAATTGGACATTTTCTAAAAAATTCCTACACTAAAACCTGATAGATTGAAGTAAACAAATCACAATAATACGCATCATGCAGATATACATGAGTTTGAAAATGCGAGAACCTAAATCCACTACCACCATGCAATTCACAATGTACAGCATCAGCCATGCAGTTGGCGTTCAACACAAGCATGTATTCCAGTAATTCAATATACAATTCATATAACATAGTACCATCCATGAAGAAAATATTACCAGGAAAACGTTAAAATACAATTCAACTAAGGTTTTCTAGTTTTGTCCAGACGATTGCTTATCACGCATTCTTGATGCAACTTGGGTTGTGCATGAAGTTGTTACTTAGATTGTGAGAAGGCTTGTGATAGATTGAGTTGGGGTTTCTTGGATTCAATTATGGACATAAAAAGCTTTGGTTATAGATTGAGGAAATGGATTGTGGTTTGTTTTTCTTCTATTTAGTGATAATGGTCGAATCCTAATTTAAAAAGGTTTTAAAATTGCCTTTACTTTGTTGGAGATATTTGAGTTTGTCTTTGATCTTGAGGATTTAATTTTCTAACTTGAGTTTTACAATAAAATTTTTTCAATATATAGGAGGTTTCGAGTTGTGATTCTTTAATGGGTTTTAATGTTCATAAGTGACTTTCACTTACTTATATGGCATTTAGTTCTTAACCTTTCACTGTATTCTATACATTGTTGTTCTTAGCCAAGTATTTTAGATTTTGAATGATAAGCCTAAGATCGCCTCTTTTCTTAGGAATATCAACACATAAGAGGTGCGAATTAAAATGACTTTAATTTTTTACTGATTATGCATACGTTTCTTTGTACACAGTTTTATTCTGGAAAAACATTACCAAAATTTCGGTAGCATGCCTTCTGTAAATTGGACATTTTCCAAAAAATTCTTACACAAAAACCTGATAGATTCAAGCAAAAAAAATCAGAATAATACACATCATGTCGATACCAGTGAGTTTGAGCATGTGAGAACCTAAATCCACTACCACCATGCAATTCGCAATGTACTGCATCAGCCATGCAGTTGGCGTTCAACACATGTTTGTATTCCAACAATTCAATATACAATTCATATGACATAGTACCATTAATGAAGAAAATATTACCAGGAAAACGTTAAAACACAATTCAACTAAGGTTTTCTAGTTTTGTATAGACGGTTGCTTCTCAAGCATTCTTGATGCAGTTTGGGTTATGCATGAAGTTGTTACTTAGATTGTGAGAAGGCTTGTGATAAATTGAGTTGGGGTTTCTTGGATTCAGTTATGGACATAAAAAGTTTTGGTTATAGATTGAGGAAATGGATAATGGTTTGTTTTTCTTCTATTCAGTGATAGTGGTGGAATCCTGGTTTAGAAGGTTTTAAGATTCCCTTTTCTTTGTTCGAGATTTTTGAGCTTGTCTTTGGTCCTTAGGATTTAATTTTTTGACTTGAGTTTGACTATAAAAGTTTTCAATATATAGGAGGTTTTGAGTTGTGATTCTTTAATGAGTTTTAATTTTCATAAGTGGCTTTCACTTACTTATATGACATTTTGTTCTTGACCTTTCACTGTATTCTATACATTGTTGTTCTTAGCCAAGTGTTTTAGATTTTGAATGATAAGCCTAAGATCACCTCTTTTCTTACGAATATCAACATGTGAGAGGTGTGAGCTAGAATGACTTTAAGTTTTTACTGATCATGCATACGTTTCTTTGTACACGGTTTTATTCTAGAAAACCTTTGCCAAAATTTCGACAACATGCCATCTGTAAATTGGACATTTTTCAAAATATTCCTACACTAAAACCTAATAGAGTCAAGCAAACAAATCACAATAATACGCATCATGCAGATAGCAGTGAGTTTGAGCATATGAGAACCTAAATCCACTACCAGCATGCAATTCACAATGTACTACATTAGCCATGCAGTTGGCGTTTAACACAAGCATGTATTCAAGTAGTTCAATATACAATTCATATAACATAATACCATCGATGAAGAAAATATTACCAATAAAACATTAAAACACAATTCAACTAAGGTTTTCTAGTTTTGTATAGACGGTTGCTTCTCAAGCATCCTTGATTCAGCTTGGGTTGTGCATGCAATTGTTACTTAGATTGTGAGAAGGCTTGTGGTAGATTGAGTTGGGGTTTCTTTGATTCATTTATGGACATAAAAAGCTTTGGTTATAGATTGGGGAAATGAATTATGGTTTGTTTTTCTTCAATTCAGCGATAGTGGTGGAATCTTGGTTTAGAAGGTTTTAAGATTGCCTTTGCTTTGTTGGAGATTTTTAAGCTTGAGTTGCACCTTATGAAGATTTAATTTTCTAGCTTGAGTTTTACTATAAAGTTTTAAATATATAGTAGGTTTCGAGTAGTTTAATGGGTTTTAATGTTTATAAGGTGCTTTCACTTACTTATATGACATTTAGTTCTTGACCTTTCATTTTATTCTATACATTGTTGTTCTTAGCCAAGTGTTTTAGATTTGAATGATAAGCCTACGATCACTATTTTCTTAAGAATATCAACATGTGAGAGGGGCGCGAGTTAGAATGACTTTAAGTTTTTTTTTATTATGCATACGTTTCTTTGTACACGGTTTTCATCTGGAAAAACTTTACCGAAATTTCGGCAGCATGCCATCCATAAATTAGATATTTTCCAAAAAATTCCTGCCCAAAAACCTGATAGATTGAAGGAAACAAATCACAATAATACGCATCATGCAGATATCAGTGAGTTTGAGCATATGAGAACCTAAATCCACTACCAGCATGCAATTCACAATGTACTACATTAGCCATGTAGTTGGCGTTCAATAGAAGCATGTATTCTAGTAGTTCAATATACAATTCATATAATGTAATACCATCCATGAAGTAAATATTACCAGGAAAACATTAAAACACAATTCAACTAAGGTTTTCTAGTTTTGTCTAGACGGTTGCTTCTCAAGCATTATAGATGCAGCTTGGGTTGTGCATGAAGTTGTTACTTAGATTGTGAGAAGGCTTGTGATAGATTGAGTTGGGGTTTCATGGATTTAGTTATGGACATAAAAAGCTTTGGTTATAGATTGAGGAAATGGATTATGGTTTGTTTTTCTTCTATTCAATGATAGCGGTGGAATCCTAGTTTAGAAGGTTTTAAGATTGCGTTTGGTTTGTTGGAGAATTTTGAGCTTGTCTTTGGTCCTTTGGATTTAATTTGCTAACTTGAGTTTGACTATAAAATTTTTCAATATATATGAGGTTTCGAGTTGCATTCTTTGATAGGTTTTAATGTTCATAAGTGGCTTTCACTTACTTATATGACATTTAGTTCTTGATCTTTCACTGTATTCTGTACATTGTTGTTCGTAGTCAGGTGTTTTAGATTTTGAATGATGAGCCTAAGATCGCTTTTTTCTTACGAATATCAACAAGTGAGAGGTGCGAGTTAGAGTGACTTTAAGTTTTTACTGATTATGCATACGTTTCTTTGTACACGGTTTTATTCTGGAAAAACTTTACCAAAATTTTGGCAGCATGTCGTCTATAAATTGGACATTTTCGAAAAAAATCATGCACTAAAACCTAATAGATTCAAGTAAAAAAATCACAAATAATACGCATCATGAAGATACCAATTAGTTTTAGCATGCGAGAACCCAAATCGTTTACTAGCATGCAATTCACAATGTACTGCATCAGCCGTGCAGTTGGCGTTCAACACAAGCTTGTATTCCAATAGTTCAATATTCAATTCATATAACATAATACCATACGTTAAGAAAATATTATCAAGAAACTATTAAAACACAATTTATTATTGCTCGTAAGACTTGACTTCTAATGAGAAAATGCATCTAATGATGTCGATGTATCGTGAGTTTACAATGGACTCATTTATTACATTCGATGAAGTACTAAGAATCTAACGAAGGATATAAATATTACCATCGAACAAAGAATATAACTTTTACCTATTATTCATTTCTTCATTTACTCAAAAAACGTAAAATAATTTTCACCTCTTTTTTGAAAACCGACAAAATTTATTCATTTTTTTTAAGCATACACAACATACTTGAAAGAAGTTTTTTTTTTTTTTTAATTTTCTAATATTAATTTGCAAGGACACGCATACTAGCATATCTATGTATTTCATGTATAAGTTTGAAGTTCCTTGTTGTAAAATAGTTAAAAGTTCAAGGCTGCTTATATATATATATATATATATATATATATATATATATGCACACATACACTATACAAATAAATTATGTGCAAAATGAAAAAGAGTTAAGGGCGTGCATATATTGTAACAAACATGTTAAAGAAAGAAGCTCTCCCTTCTCACTAGAAGATGCATGTTCGTGCTTGCCTGGGGTTGTTTTTGATTTCTTCCCTTCAATTGCGAGTGATTCTTGCTGATTTCAGTGTGGATTGTTGATATCAAAGACAGCAAAGGAGTTCGATCCTCAACTTAATCAGGTTGAAAATAGGAAGAGTTATGCTCAGATTTTGAAAGGTGAAAATGAAAGGATGATTACTCATAATAACAAGAGAGTGCCATGGTTTGATCTGTTCGCAAATAACAGGAATCTTGAATGGCATATTCCTATACCAGCGTTCACTTCTGATGGTTCTGGTGCTAGATTGTAAAGCTCTAACCTCTCTACTTCGGAGACATCCTATCTCAAATGTCTGGTTGGATATTTTGCTAGTAAGTTTCCAACTAAGGCTGCATTGAGTAACTTGGTTTCCTTATGGAAAGTGAAAGTCAATAATGTGTGTCACAACAATGGGTGGATTGTCTTTAAATTTGCAAAGGAGGAGGACCTGGATTGTATCCCATAAAAGGGACCATATGTAGTATATGGAAGAACATTGCTACTAAAAAAAATGCCGAAGAGATTCCAATTTGAGCCTGAACACAAAACAATTCTTCCTATTTGGGTGCAACTTAAGAATCTCCCTATTGAAATGTGGACTCCAACAGCCTTAGGGAGAATCTGCTATGAACTTGGAAGACCTCTGTGTGCGGATAAGCTCACTGCTCAATATGTTAGGATTTCCTTTGCCAGAGTCCTAGTGGAGGTTGATGTAGCAAAGGATATTAAACATTGTGTTAAAGTGTGGTTACCTGAGAATGAGGAGATGTACCAAGAAGTGTTCTATGAAAACCTCCCTAGGTATTGTTCCTTCTGCAAAATGGTGGGCCACTCAGCAAATTTCTCCAGTATTAAGGAAGAAAAAGAAGGAAAGGAAAGTGCAAATGTTAATAAAGTTTATGTAGTTAAGAATAATATTGTTAGGAATGAAAACCAAATGAAAGTTGTGAAGGATAAGAAGGGGAATGAGGGAATACATATGGATGTGAATCCAGTTATGGAGCAGATTTCCCAACCTTCTCAAGCTAGTATTAGAAATACCATTGAGGGAAAGGGCCGTATCAAATTGGATGCTAGATTACATGAAGCTGGAAATGAAAAGCAGAGTAGAACTGATAAACATGGTCTCTCCACTTCCTCATCCTATGTGAGAAGAGTAGAAGGATTTGGAAATGATTCTTTGGGTGCCAAAATTCTAGTGACAGATAGAGATATGGAAAGTTATGAGGGAATTCTCTATCCTGATGTTGACTTTGGAAACAGATTTCATTCTGCTCTTGAGGCTGGTTTCTTGGGTGATTACGCTGTCAGGTTGGGAGATGACAGCAACACAGTTGAACACTATCTCAATTTTGAAGTGGATATTCTTGGTGAGGAAGGACTTCCTAATCCTATCGTCGATGGGGAATGTTGGGATGATAAGGATGTGGAGAGTACTAAAAGCAAAGATTGTGGTCTCTCTCATCTTGGAAAGCCTGATCAGGTGGCAAATAAAGCTCACGGTGGATGCAGTGTATCACCTCTGGAAGCAAATAATCCTCCCCTCACTAATATAGGTTTGGAGGTTTTTTGTGCACTGCTTGCTACTGGTGGGTCTTCAAATCCTCCTAAGAACAACTAGTAAGCTCAAAAGAACAATAATGAAGGGTTTATTTAGGTGAAAAACAAGAAGGCTATGGAAAAAGTGGGGTTGTAAACCAAGCAACTAGGAAAAGGGGGTTAGGCCCCCTACCTGCGTTGTGAGGATTATTGCATGGAATATAAGGGGCTTGAATAGTCCCTTAAAATAGAATGGGGCCCTTGACCTCATGAAGAAAAATAAGATTGGTGTCATGTGCATTATGGATACTAAGTTGTCATTTGAAACCTGGAGAAACTAATGAATGGAAAATTTTGAACATGGAAGTAAGCCAACAACTTTGAACATCACAGAGGAGGGAGGATCTTGGTGCTGTGGAATTCGCAGAAAGCTCAGATATAGATAGTGAGTATGAAAGCTTAGGTAATAGACTGCAAGGTTACTTGTTTAGTTACTTCTAACTCTTTTGCCTTGAGTTTTGTGTATGGCTTTAATGTAATTGTAGCAAGAAGAACATTATGGCAGGACCTCACTGATTTCAGCCAAACCTTAGATCCTTGGCTGGTGTTGGGGGACTTCAATTGTGTCCTTTCACTAGAGGAGAAATAAAATGGTGTGCGTGTCACAACTTATAAGGTAAAGGATATATACGAATGTTTTAACGAATTTGGACTTAGGGATTTGAACTCTTGTGGAAGTTTTCTAACATGGTCGAATGGAACTATTTGGTGTAAACTAGACAAAGCAGTGGCAAATTCTAACTGGGTCTTATCTGAATATGTTGCTCATGTTGAATTTCAGTTTCCTGGTATATCGTCTGACCACTCTTCATGTAATGTGACACTTCTTGAGGAGGAAAACACAGGTAGAAGGCCATTTAAATTGTAACGAACCGAAAAATAATGGTATTTAAATAATAAAGAGGGAGGGAAATGGAAATAGTAACAGAAGGAGGCAGTCGACGACGTTGCACTTTGGATGTAATAACCCAAGAATTTTTCTAGGGCCTCGTCGATGAGGGTACATGAGGACCTCGTTGACAAGGAAGCATTTCATCAACAAGAAAATATCGAGCGGCTATTTTTCGAATTCTGAATTTAATCGACGAGGAGATGCTATTCATCGATGAACCTCCTTCTGGACCTCGTCAACGAGATGACATGGCTTATCGATGAAGGCTGCAATATAAATAGCCCTAAACTAGGTTTAATCGCAGAACCTTTAGTGAAAATCTTCCCCTCTCTCTCTCATATGATTTTTCTTCTCTTTCTTCAATTTCGGCCCCGTCAGTTGCTGGATTGACAATCTGAGGCCACCATGACGCTCATGGCGAAGTTCTCTCCAAGTTTACTAGGGCAGATCGTCGGTGGGATCGAGTTGAATTTCTTCCCAGGTTCAGGGTAAGGTCTTTTATTTTAAATTAGATTTCTAGCAGTTGTAGGAAATGAAGTAGACAGAGAAATAATTATGTTTTATTTTGGTGAATGTTGTTTTCAGGGAGTTGAGTGGGAAACCCTGCGGGTGTAGGACAAATATTCAGTTAGGGCTTTCCAGTAGTTAGGTAAGGGGAACTTGCTATGCTAGGAAACTTTATTATGATTTAGTACAAAATATAGGTTGTTATCAAGTTATTATTCAAATTATATATACGTTTTTCAGAGCCTAATAATAATTATTATTATTAGTGTGGCTTGAGTTGATTAAAGTATAGTACCATATTTATACAAACCATGAATACCATGTTTACAGTTTATGAACAGAAATACCATGATATTTACACGCTTATAGAATAAAGGGCTTTCAGTATACATTATACTCAGAAAAATATATTTTCAGTAATTTCAGAATAATCAGTTTTTTAGTACCATAACGCCCCAATATTTAGTTCTACAGATAACAGTTCAGTTATACAGAAATCAGATTTTTAGTTAGTTAATTCTGAATTTCAGATAAATTCTATTGGGTTATGGTTATTTCATAAATCATGATAAAATAGTATGTTAAAGATATCAGCTACCTATACAGTATCAGACCCTGATGGATCGGATTCAGTAGAGCACGGTACCATAGTTACAGACATTTAGTTCAGAGTGCAACCACTTTACTCAGATAGTAAGTGGTATGAGATCGATCGTGCTCACGTCGGGACAGTCTCTCCATAAGATATGGATTGAGGGGGCCAATCAAACTATTGGAGTTCAGTTGACTTACCATGGTCGGCTAGCCAGGATAGGTCCTACCTTCGGGCCACACAACCCTGTCATGAGGGGTTAAATCATGACATACAACCATCTAGGGAAATTTTCTCAAATATTACAAGTATAAGTAGATTTCCAGAAATAGTAGTAGTATTATGATAAGTAAATTTATATAGTTTTAATATATGTTAGTTATACTAGCATTTACAATTTCAGTTATCTATGATATTATTTTTAAATCATATTATTTATATAGATATATAACTCAGTAGCCACACACTAGTAATAGCATGTTTCGTCTTACTGAGCGTTGTCTCACCCAAGTGTTGAATTATTTTTTAGGTGAACTAGTTAGGCGAGCAGATCAGGCTTGCAGGTAGAGGCTGTTAGTCTGCCCTGTTAAGGGTGAGTAGTATTTTTGTATGCTCTGACGTCAGTAGAGTATAGTTTTGAGGAGAACAATGATATATGTATAATTTATGGGATAAATAGACACTTTGGTATTGTAATTTATGAGGTTATGTTTATGTATGTGACTTTCCGCTATTTAGGTTAATGTTTGGTATTTTATTAGAGAAGTGGAATTTCACAGTAATTATTATTAAAAAAAAAAGTAAGGGAAATCTCAATTAATTTAGAAGGATGTTACATAAATTCTTTAATATGTGGGTGAACCACAATGATTTTCAAGAGGTGGTAAAGAGATGCTAGGAGCTTAGATTCCGGGGGTACATGCAATTCAGGGTTGTTAAAAAATTACAAGCTCTGAAATCCCCCCTGAAAGACCTAAATTCTTTACACTTCTCCTACATCTCTATGAGAGTTGAGACTGACATGGAGGAAGTAATGGATTTGCAGCAACTACTACATGATGCACTAGGCAATGAGGAACTCTAGAGTAAACTGGCAGTGAAAGAAAGAGAAGCTAACAGAACAGCAGAGGCTAATAGGCTTTTCATGGCTCATATTGCTAAAGCCAAATATTTAAAGGACTGTGATAGGGGCACATCCTTCTTCCATGTCCTAATGAGGAGAAATGTGAGAAGAAATCATATTGCAGCTATAAGAAGGAGTGATGGGAGCCAAACAACTTCTCAAAAACAGGTAGTGAAGGAATTCCTAAAGTTCTATACTAAGCTGCTAGGTAAGGAAGTAAACTCTGATTCTATAGACCCGAGGGTGGTTGCTAAAGGGAAAGTTATCAAGGACAACCACGCAATTCAAATGACACTTCCAGTGACTGACCAAGAGATAAAAGTATGTCGTGTTTAGTATTGGTGACCTCAAATCCCTGGGTCCTAACGACATTTTTGCTTATTTCTTCAAGAAGGCTTGGGATATTATTGGGAATGAGTTCTCTTTGGCTATTAAACAGTTCTTTGAATCTGGTAAATTGTTAAAACAGATAAATCATACAGTTATAGCCCTGATCCCAAAATCAAAACATGCTGACACTATCCAAGATTTTAGACCTATATCATGTTGCAATTTGATGTATAAAGTAATAGCTAAGGTGATTGTAGGAAGAATTAAGGCATGCCTTGAGGATATTGTAAGCCTTGCACAGTCAAATTTTGTCAAGCAGAGGAGTATGATTGAGAATATGTACTTAGTACAGGAAATAGTAAGGAAATATGCAAAAAAGAGAGTTTCACCTAGATGCTTGTTAAAGATTTACCTCAAGAAAGCATATGATTCTATGTCATGGAAATTCATAAAAGAGATGATGGAGTAGCTAAAATTTCCTGAGACTATGGTAAAGTGGGTAATGCAATGTGTGTCCACCCCTACTTTCTTCTTATCTATTAATGGAGGCTACCATGGTTTCTTTGAAGGGAGGAAAGGCTTAAAGCAAGGAGACCCTATTTCCCCTCTACTTTTTGTGTTGGGAATAGAGTATCGTTATAGACTCCTTATTGGTCTAGAAAATAATGATAACTACAGATTCAACCCCAGATGTGAAATGCTAAAGCTGACACACCTTGCTTTTGCTGATGATCTAATATTATTCTCTTGGGGTGACTCAAATTTAGTTAAGCGGCTACGGGATTTCCTCGAAAAATTTTCGAAATGCTCAGGCTTAATAGCTAATAACCTGAAGTCAAATTTTCTGCATGTTGGAACCAAAGCAGTAGAGCTAGAACATATTAGATGTCTAACATAATTTCAGGAGGGGAGCTTTCCTTTTAGGTATTTGGGAATTCCACTGGCTGCTTCCAGACTTAATAAAATGCATTATGCCCCTCTAATAAACAGGATTTATGAACTCCTCAGTGGTTGGCTGAATCACACAATCTTATATGTAGGAAAATTGAAACTTATTAATTCTGTTATCTAGGGGGTAGAGTGCTTCTGGTTGGGTATCTTTCCTTTTCCTAAATCTGCTATTGACCACGTAGTGAAGCCATGCAGATCTTTTCTTTGGGGAGGGAAGAAGAAGCCCCCAATTGCTTAGAAGGAATTAGTCTTCCTAAACATGAAGGAGGACTGGGAATATTTGATCTAAATGCATGGAACAAAGCCTTACTTACTCGATCCTTATGAAATATTCAAAGAAAAAAAGATTCACTATGGTCTAAATGGATACATCATGTATACAAAAGGGATGGAAATTTGTTGGGGGGGGGGGGGGAACCCCTAAGCACGATGACTCTCCTCTCTTAAAAAAAATGATGGAGTTGAAGAATCATATCATACAGAGCTGTGGAAACCATGGGGAAGCTGAGAAATTGCTAAATACATGGGTGGTAGAGGGTCAATTGTCTACAAAGAAGGCTTATAACTACTATAGAAATAAAGGAAGCCCGGTACACTGGTTCAAGGAGGTATGGAAATGTGGAAGTATTCCCGAACATGCATTTACTCTTTGGATAGGGACTTGTATCTTTCCCTTTTTCCCGGGTATGGCTAGTGAACTCTGTATATAATATTTTGATCAATATATATTTACTTTTACCAATAAAAAAAAATAAAACAAATTATGTGTAGTGTGATTCCAAATCTTTATGCAATGATGAATATATTTATGTATAGTGAGATGCCTAATTAATGTGCCGAAGAATATGCAGCAACATGCATACAAAATTAAGTTAATCTTTGAAATTAATATGCAGCAAGAATATGCTATATATCATGAAATAAATTTTTTTTACCTATCAGTTCAAACATGCTTATGGATAGATTTACCTATCAGTTCAAACATCCATGTATTAGAGTATTATCTAAAAATTCATACTCTTTAAGGTATAGATGCCGAATTTTCAGTGCACAAGAATAAAACAATGACATACCTTCTAATGAGAGGAACCACCTACATCATCTGATTGAGATTGGCGCATCATTTCTTCGAACTATGCTTGCCTATTCATCATAGTTGCAAGCGTGGCTTCGAAGGTGGACACATTTTCTTTCAAACTCTAGTTCTCCAATGTGACGTTAGACACCAAGTGTCTTAACTCCTGGTTCACCAGCTCCATCGTTTGCACCTGATGATCCATCTTGTCTGCCCGAGTGTTGGCCTGTCGACGCGCTCATTCTAGCTCAGCACGAGCCGCCACACTAGTGAAAGATAATGCTGTGGGGGTGATGTATCCACTTCCAATCCCTTTCACCCAGCCCCCCGCTTGTTCCCCAAGCACCTGAGCGGCTATCTGATAATCCATCATTTGCTGGCTCCCCTCTTCAACAGGTGCATCTCTCAGCTCGACCATCCACTCCTATTTTCAGTTATGAAAATGATAAAAAAAAAAAAAAAAAAAAATGAGAATACAACTTTGATGTTTTGAATAAAATTATAAACTACATATTTAATTTGACTTACATGTTTGCTCAGGGCACCGTCACACCACTCCCCCGATTGCCGTTGGTGCGTTCTCTGATAAAGATCTGGCAGTGGCTCCTCGGTGCCAGTCGAAGGATCACACTACATTATCATATAAAAGATCATTAATATTAATGACGTACATATTCGTTAGATAGTGTTATATATAGCAATTACCCGTCAATAATTGACGAATAACCTTGACCTACTGCAATGTATCGTCGGGAGTTTGCTGCAATTCGCAGCATTTTTTACACATACAACCTACAAAAAAGATGTCAAGACTTCTTATTAGCCACAACAAAGCTTAAAGTAGATATTATAATACAAACACATCACCTGATAGTGTGGGTCACGGAAATGGCAACACACCACCTCCCAATCCTCTTGGGATATCTTATCGTATGGGTGGGTTTCTGCTTCATCTCCCATCGCATGAAAATGTTCACTAATTTTCGCATGATAGGACTTAAATTTATATCAAAGTTGGACGTCCACCGCCCTCTTCACATGGTCCGCATGGAGAATGTCCATATCGATTTCCTCCTGCATAGGTAATACATTTAGAATGTTAGACATCTTTTTGGCTAGTATATTAAAAGTTATAAAAAAAAAAAAAAAAGGTTTGGGATTACTTACCAAGATGCGCATGTAAAGAACCATGCACTGTGCCTCAGTCACTTGTGGCCAGCTAAAGCCGGTGACTGGAGCATACTGTCAACATAAAATTTCGAGCTCTCGCGTCCAAGCTGGACACCAATCGTCACGTGGGGCGGTGAAGCCTGGAGGAATGTCGATCCTAATGCGCTGCCCTGTCCTCTGCAGCAGCTTCTTCAGCGCCATGTTCTTCACGACACCATGGCCTGGCCTGGCCGTGGATGTTGATGTTGAAAAAAGAGTTAAATTAAGAACAATATTTTAATCATACACATGAATAAAAATCAATAGTTTACATAAAAATAAATAAAAGAAAACCTTACCAATGTTGCTGATCATGGTGGGCAACTCACCCTGCGTGTCATCCCGAGCTGAGGTATCCACATCTGACCAAGGTCCTGATGGCTCAAACAATGATGCTGCCGCATCAGGACTGACGGGCTCCGCCGGTCTCAAGGATGTCGGATCATCCTCATGCGATGTCATGGAGTGCCTAGAAGGAAGTCGGCCACGTCGAATTCCTAGTGCCATGTCTGCAAAATATTAGACAAGTAAATATAAGAAGTACAACTATTAGATGGATGCATAAAACATATATTTTTAGTTATTTACACATGTCAGATACATAGTGACAAACATAACATGCTTACCCCCCTATCTATCCTCAATATCGATATCATCCTCACTTTCTAAAGTGTCTTTCTCTTCACTATAGTACTCGACCCCTATTTCATCTTCCCCATCAGTCTCCTCATTGTCGATGAAGTGAACATCTACAGAAGGTTCAATTGTAATGTCAGTAGTCCCTACGTGTTCTGCCGTGGCACCATCCCTATTCAATGGTATAGGATCAGCTCCTTCTTCGATAACAATGAAAGCAGATTGCGTTGCTGCACTGACAGATGGCTCATCTTCTTGGAATGCAGCCTCACTAGCACTATTCTTCCCATCTGCAACTTTTGTAATAGCATACAAACTTCGGGGAGGTATCTTTTGGGCCACTTGCCATTCACCCTTCAATTTGGCGTCTTTAAGGTAAAACACTTGTTCTGCCTACGTCGCTAGCACAAAAGGGTCATTTTGATATTAGTTCTTACTAAAATTAACACTAGTAAAGTAGGCATCTGTGTTTATCCCAGTCTTTTTATTGCCAATGTCCCATCAGGTACACTTGAACAGGTGGACGAGTCTGTTGGTTCCATAGTTAAGTTCTATAATGTCATCCAAGACACCAAAGTAGTCAATTTCTTTATCTCCTTTTGTGCCAAGCACCGCAACCCCAGAATTTTGGGTTCTTCTATTTAGTTCGAGGGACTTTGTATGAAATCGTAACCCATTGACAATGCAACCGTTGTAGCGGTTAACTCGTTGATTGTAGCCACATGCGAATGCTTATAAATCTTTACTTGTCGTTAGTTCTTTATTGTAATACATGACTTTCATCTATTAAATAAACAGGAGTTTAGATGAGTAAACCGTCAATATTGACAATGTACATTGCTTCGTACTTAGGCAATATTTGTTACTTACACGGCTCCCAAACCAATTGACAAATTCCTTCTTATTTTTGTCGTCGACATTCCGTTCATTTTGGACTAGAAGTTCAATTTTATGTTTGCTATATGCAACACTAGTACATGTTAATGTAAAGTAAGTATATAAATATGCGTATGTAAATACATTGCAAAGTAAGGAGTTTCGAACCACATACTCGATATATGGAACAGTTTCATCATAATTATTGAGGATGTAAAAATGGGCCTTTTGTAGGTCAGGCATATTCACGAAATCATAAACCCATGCACCAAACAGCCAAACATTTTCTTGAAATATAGAGCTTCTCGGTTCTTCATCTTCGGCATTAATAGCATGAACGTATGCATTTTGCTCCTCACGAGTGAACCTTGTGTCAATGTCATGTAGATACATTGAGCAAAATCCAAGACATTCACTGTCAATGTATGCCTCAATGATTGAACCTTCCGGTCGTGCCTTATTGCGCACATACCCCTTCAAAGTGGACAAGAACCTGTGCGTTTTACGTAGCATTATTGACCTGTAAACATAAAAAGGAAAAAAAAAAGAGAAAATCATGTGACCATTATAGAAGGACTTTAAAATTTACCTCTCAATAGTATACATCCAACAACATTGGATCGGTCCTCCAATTATGGCCTCCCTTGGTAAATGGACGGCTAGGTGGACCATCACATCGAAGAATGTTGAGGGAAATATTTTCTCCAACTAGCGTAGTATGATCATGATGTCATCCTCTAATTGTTCAAGTACGTTTACGTTCAACTTTTTGGAGCACAACTATCGAAAAAAGATCCTCAGCTCAATCAGCACCGAACGAACATCTTCAGTCAAGTGTCCACAAAGGAAAACGAGTAGAACCCATTAAAGAAGTGTCTGATAGTCATGACTTTTCATTCCTAGCATCTTCCCTTCCTTCGTGTTTATGTATCAAGCTATGTTCGATGCATATCCATCAGGAAACTTCACTGATTTCAACCATTCGAAGAATTTCTTCTTGTCATCCTTCGAAAATGTGTAACAAGCTGATGTCATGAGAAGTTTGTCCCATCATGAAACAAGTGCAACTTAGGTCGTATTCTCATATCTTCCATATCCTGGCAAGCATTTGTGGTATCCTTTGTCTTCCCATTATATCCAGTAATGTACAAATGACATTCTCACAAATGTTCTTTTTGATGTGCATGACATCCAAGTTGTGGTGTAGTGGAAGATCTTTCCAGTCTGGCAACTCGAAGAAGAAGCTTCTTTTTGTCCAATTCAACTCCCACTCAGCACATTTTCTTTTTATACTAGTTGGTGGTTTCCCAAATTTCACATCTCCGATCAACTCGAGCTGGTTTCATATCTCTTTCCCACTTAGTGATTTTGGCTGCAACCTTCGTTCAGGTTTTTTATTAAAGCTTTTGACACAACGAGTCTTCCAAGGATGTCTAAGTCATAGAAAACAACGATGAAACATAAAGCATAACTTGCGTCAATGCTTCAAGGATAATGACCCAACATCCTTATTATAGACTGGGAATGCTAAGTAACCTTTTGTGCTTCAGCCCGACAGGTTGCCGTAAGAGAGGAAATCATTAATTATCCACAACACTACAGCATGCATCCGAAAGGTTGTCTCGCTTTCCACATCGAATGTCTCCACTCCTTTTTCCCATTGTTCCATCAACTTGTCAATTAACGGACGCAGGTAGACATCAATATCATTACTAGGTGCCCTCGGTCTGAGAATAAGCAGTGACATATAAATGAAGGGTTCTTTTATACCTCGCCACAGCGGCATATTGTATGGCATCGTCATAACTGGCCACATGCTATACAAGTTGTTCATGTTACTGAAAGGATTGAACCCATATGAAGCAAGGCCAAGTTTGATGTTTGAGGATCACTAGAAAACCATGGATGCATTTTATCAAAATCGGCCCAAGCTTCGGAGTTCGTTGGATGGCTAAGGGTGTTTCCATCTTGAAGACGTTTCTCTTGATACCATCTCGTATCGGCAATAGTCTTTCTTCACACGTACATTCATTGCAGTCGCGGGATTAATGAACAATATCGCAAAACTTTTTGGGGGATTTTTTTACCCTTCTTCTAATTAGTTGTATACCTCGGTTCACCACATTCTGGGCACTCATTTGCATTTTCATGTTCATTATAAAGGAGTGCACAATCATACCTACACGCATGTATTAGAGTGTAAACAAGACCCAATTCATGCATATATGTCTTCGCCTCATAAAAAGGCTTCGGAAGTGTTTCACCATCTGGTAGTGCTACCTTAATGAGGTTTAAATGCATGTTGAATGCACTTTGAGATAACCCATGCAATGTCCTTGCATGAAGCAACTTTATCAGAAACTCTAATTTTGAGAAGTTTTTACAGTTTGGATATAGGGCCCTCGTGCATCCCTCATGAGATTAGCCAATGGTTCACTGAGTCGATTCAATGTACTAGGATCGCAGGGTATGGTACCTGCTAAAGTAGATTCATCACCAATATGCGACACACTGACATCACCCGTGTCCACTGCAATCCCCCTTTGCAAGTCACCTAACATTTCGATTAACCCTTCCGAACGTGTATCACCATCTACTATATTTGTCCCCTCATCTTTATCGTTATCATCATCGCTCTAAACTGCGTAATCTTCACCATGGAACACCCATCTTGTGTACCTTTTCTCCATTCCAAAGTCTAATAAATGTGAATGAACCAGATCAATGTGTTTGAATGTTATGTTTTGAAATTTCTTGCAAGGACACCTTATTCTACTGGCTTTGTCTGCATAACGACACACAAACTCTATAAAATCATATGCCCCTTTCACGTATTCTGGCAAAAACCTACCTCGAGCGTTCATCCAACTCTTATCCATGTTCGTTAATTACCCTATAACATGTTCAAGTAAATGGTGTTGATTACATTCTCATAATGTTTATAACGCATGCATCGTGAATCCTATAATCGATGACCTTTTGTCTAAAGGGTACGAATCCTATCCCATTCAAGAATGTTGCATTTACGTTGCGATCAATCGCTCAATTCCTTTGTCGTAGTCATTATAAATTTAATGTTGCATTTACGTTGCGATCAATCGCTCAATTCCTTTGTCGTAGTCATTATAAATTTCGGCAGCATCTCCCCATAGCTCTCCAAGTACACGAGATGGGGGAAGTGAAAATGTTGCTAGTTTTCCATCACTAACAAATTGTCACGACACCCCATTATGCACCCAGAGAACATAAGTAGAGACGCACTCGAAATATATAATGACATAAGTAGAGATTTGTCTCATATGTACGATTAGGTATGCATGTATAGTAATCGTTCTTGAACGGGTCTAAGCTTCAATGAACACATGAAATGACAGTAATTAATTTGACATTTTACGTCATATGACATTTAGTTCTTGACCTTTCACTGTATTCTATACATTGTTGTTTTTAGTCAAGTGTTTTAGATATTCAATGATAAGCCTAAGATGGCCTCTTTTCTTACGAATTTCAACATGTGAGAGATTCGAGTTAGAATGACTTTAAGTTTTAACTGATGATGCATATGTTTCTTTGTATATGGTTTTATTTTGGAAAAACTTTAATAAAATTTCAGCAGCATACCGTTTGTAAAATGAACATTTTCCAAAAAATTCCTGCACTAAAACTTAATAGATTCAAGCAAACAAATCATAATAATATGCATCATGTAAATACCAGTGAGTTTGAGCATGCGAGAACCTAAATCCACTACTAGCATGCAATTTACAATGTATTGCATCAATCATGCAGTTGGCATTCAACACAAGCATGTATTTCAGTAGTTCAATTTACAATTCATATAACATAATACCATCCATCAACTCGGTCATTCAGGGCATTGAGTATTTTTGGCTGTCCATTCTTCCCATTCCCAAGGTTGTAATTGGGTAGGTTGTGAGTTTATGTCGTAACTTCCATTGGGGTGGTAGAAGGAATCATGGTATTTATGAATAATGGTATTCCAATATTGTTTTATAACAAATGTCTGCATAAATTTTCTTAATGAATGCATGGCTTGATATTGTATGGATAAACGAAAAATGCTTTTATAAGACCTTTTCCCCTCTAAATTATTATCTTCTGACGTAAATATTTTGTAAAACAAATGTAGTCCAATTAAAATTTCTTAAAAGCAAAATTCTAATTTGAAATTTTTTGCTTGAATCCCCGACCAACGATAATATTTTAATTCAATAAAATGCTTATTGAGATGAATCAATTAGCTTTTCATTCTCAATGTAACAAACTAAAATTTTAAGAGCTGAGTGTAACTATACATACCCTTTTATAGGTCCAAACTAAACTCATGCTACTACGCAATTTATTATGTATATATATGTATGAAGGCGGAGTGCAATTTACTACGCAATATATATGTGTGCTTCCTTCCCTCAGCCAAGCGAAGACCCTCTTCCCTCCGTGATGAATACAAATAAAAAAAAATCTAAATGTTGTATTACTATTTTTTTAGATCAGAAAATTAAACTCATTTCATTTACTCTAATGGAACAACCTACTTATAGATTATCATCTAAAAAAAACTATTAATTTTATAATCAAAGGTTCATTTTATAGGTTTAAAAAATATTTTTAGATTTTTAAAAATGATTATCTATATATATATTATTTGAAAAAAAAAAGTCATTTAAAAATTATATTTACTATTTTTTTAGCTATAGTTGTTAATTTTGCATAGAAAATTACAAGAAGCTGAAAATGTTGCCCTCTCCAAAATCTCCTTCATCTTCTTCCATTGACTCCATTTCACTCACACCCATTGTTCTGCTTTCCACCTCTTTCTTTCAAATACACATTCTTTCTTCCTTCAGGTCTCTCTCGGTCTCTCTCTCTCTCTCTCTCTCTCTCTCCCTCTCCCCCATTAGAATGCTTTTCGTTGCTCTGTAATTCCTGGTGGCCAGTTTTGCAGAGCAACATTACCTTTGGCAGTCAATCTCGTATATATGTATATATTTAATCTATTTAGTCCTATCTGGGTATTAATTCAATTCTTGTAAATTTCTGTAAGAATTTCTTTCTGAACAAAAGAACTATAAATTTATTTATTGGGTGGCTCTGTTTTTCTATTTCATATGTTCAATTAGTCTCTCTGTTCTTGAACATGCATTTATGGATCTTAGTAAGCATATAGAAATAAACTTACTATTACAGATTACCAGCAGTGGTATTTATTTTTATTTCCTATATTGCTGGAAAAATGCCTATTTGAATTTTTACTATATTTTTAAGAAAATATTATCATCGAAGGCAAAATTTATAAATAACATTTTTTAAAAAACTATCAATGTAGGGAAAATGAATTATAATAATTTATCAAATTTATTCTTTTCGATCTTAAATATGTTCATACATGTGTGCATATATATGTGTGTGTGTATCTGTGTTTCCGTGTCAAATTTATTATTACTATTTTTAATCACGCAGTGCAATAGTAAAAATCATTATTCATAGCAAAAGTTTAAGCCAAAAATGGATTGTGCCTAATCCTAAATACATTTAAGAAATCACTCGCCCAAAGATCAAAATCATCCAAGCAACATGATTTTACCATCTTACTTACTTTGCGATAGGATTTAATCCTTTGTTTTTCATTTTTCATTTTTCATTTTTTCATTTCTGTTTTATTTTGAAAGGATTTCACTCACATTTAAATGAAAATCCAAGTCTACTAATAGAAGAAGAAGAAGAAAACCTAAATCTTGGCGAGGAGCAGCGGCGGCGGCGGTCGAAGTAGCAAACGGCGACAGCGATGGGCGATGGCGACGGGCGAGGCAATGGCGAGCAGCGACGAAGAGAGGAGGATCGGGAGAGAGGAGGATTGGGAGATTGGAGAAAATTTTAGGGGAAAAAATAGGAAAATAAGAGATTTTGGGGGGGGGGGGGGGAGGGGCCAATAGTGACGGATTTTGTAAATTCGTTACTAATAGTTTCAAATAAATTTTTTTTTTTTTTAAAAAAAAGGGAAGTATTAGTGACAGTTCTTAAATCCGTTACTAATAATGGGCCAATAGTGACGAATATGTAAATTCGTCATTAATACTCTGCACTAAAAATATTTAATTTTTTTTAAAAAGGGAAGTATTAGTGACGATTTTCAAATCCGTCACTAATAATGGCCCAATAGTAACACATTTAGAAATTCATCACTAATACTTTGAACTAATTGTTTTTTTATTTTTTATTTAAAAGGGGTAGTATTAGTGACGATTCTCAAATCCATCACTAATAATGGGCCAATAGTGACGAATTTGTAAATTCGTCACTGATACTCTGAACTAAAATTTTTTTATTTTTTTTTTAAATTTTTTTTAAAAAAGGGAAGTATTAGAGATGGTTCTCAAATCCGTCACTAATAATGGGCCAATAGTGACAAATTTGTAAATTCGTCACTAATACTTTGAACTAAATTTTTCATTTTTATTTTTTTTAAAAAGGAAGTATTAGTGACGGTTCTTAAATCCGTTACTAATAATGGGCCAATAGTGACGAATTTTTAAATTCGTCACTAATACTCTGCATTAAATTTTATTTTTATTTTTTTTAAATACTAATAGTGACGGTTATTTAATTACCACTAATGTTTATCTTCTAGTGATGGATTTAATTCGTCACTAATACCACAGAAATCATCGCTAATATTTTCCCGGGATAATTTTTGTGCGAAGAATGTTTTCACGCGATTTTTTTCGATTTTTAGTGATGAAACTATTAGTGGCGGATTTAATTTCATCACTAATAGTGTCGTATTAGTAATGGTTACTAGAACCGTCACTAATACCCTACTATTAGTGACGAATTTGAATCTTTCACTAATAATTTCGTCACCAAAAACCAATTTTTTTATAGTGAATTTATATACGTAGAAAAATTAAAGAGAAAGGGTAGAAAGTGAGACCGACTTTTTACGAGATTTGGCTTATACCTAACCTAAGTCCTTGCCTTAGGTAAGACTACCTAAGGACTCCACTATAACATTCTTTTATGGGCGCAACAAAGAGAATTGAATTGAAGCTCAAGGAAGTATGTAATCGAGATTCTTCTTTTGATTTGTGTCAAACCTCAGAAGATTTGCCTTCAGATCAGATATCAATGACTCAGTTTATCTCAGGAAATTCTCAGCAAGAGTATATGTGCAAGAAGGCTTTGAGAGAGAGTAAGCAATATAGCTTTGAAAACTGATTTTCAATTCTTGGTATTGATTTGATTTGAGAAACCATGTATTTATAAGCTCAAAAAGTGTTAAATTCGTGTTGCCCAAGTTTTTTTGAGTGTTTCCTAAGTTTATACGAAATTTGGGGCACAAGAAATTGGAATTTGAATTTTAAAAAGTTGTTTAAAAACTAGTCGTTCGAGGGTTGGTTGCCTGAGCCCTTAGGGGTTAGTTGCCCGAGCCTTCTGAACACAGCAAAATTTTTAGTTTAAAATAGGGTTATGCACCTGACGATTCAGGGATCAGTCGCCTGGACCTATACTGCCCGTTCAAAATCAGTTCAGGAAAATCTTCAATCACCTGAACAGTTATAAAAATTGTTTTTCAGGTTTGCTTCCAAAATCCTTAGCCATCTAAAAAACATTTTTTGGGGTTTTCAAAGTAAGGTCTCTAAATCCATATCAACCCCTAATGAGAATTAAAGCATTCAAAATGATATTTATAATGAAGTACTTACATAAGATTTCCTAAAGACTTTAAAAACTCTCCAATCTTGAAGTCTTTATGTATTTCTTTGCTTTGAGTCATCTTTGCCTTGAGCTTGAGTATTCTTTAAGCTTCCACATGTTTTGAACATCTTGGTCCTCTAAAGCTTTTCTTTTGATCACCTTGTTGATGAAGTATAGATTTATGGTACTTGTGATATTGCACTTTCATTTCTTTGAACCTTTTGAACTTTGTCATACTAGGTTTCCCGAAACATCATCACTTAACCAACAACTTGTTAAATTAACGTTTATTTGTTATCATCAAAAACAAGATTCGAAAGCCATGTTAGGCCAACAGTGTCCCAACAATTATATTTTTATCACAGGCTATGTATACACCTTCATTTGGAAAAATTAGAGAGTGATTAATACTTTGATTAACAAAAATATTCTATGAAATTCCTTGAGCCATTCCTTCACATACAAGCTTACATACTCCACCCTTACTCATTCCTTTTGCAAAAAAACATCTTTGGTGAGAGTATCTTGAGATAATCTATACTGCTATTACAAGCTTACACTCTCATATACTTGGATTGATTTTTGATTTTAGTGAGAGTAAGCCAAAAGTTTTCCCTTGTGATTCAATCAATAAATTTATTTTGGGAAAACTTTCTTAAGCTAGTGAGTCTTTGCATTCTTGTTGCAAGACTCAAAAGCTTGTCTTATGTTTTAAAGAAAATATTTTTGATAAGATGGTTTTCAAAATATCTCGTGTGCTTAATTTTTAAAAAACATTTATTAGATTTTTGATTGTGTGTTTCAGATTTTTGATATTGAACATTGTGATTAATATTGTTATTTTGAATCAAAGATCCCCACACACACACACACACACTCTCTCACATTGTGATTTCTATATTTGCATTATCTTGAGAGTTGTTATATAATCTTCATTGAGCTTATAAATCCTATCATATTGAAGTGCATTGGTTATACTGGTACATATCTGCTTATTGGAAAAGCACGTATATTGTACACAAAATTTGTGTTTCATTATCTATTCTATTCCAAGCATGGTCTGATGGGTTGTTAATCTAGCCCATAAGGATTGGTTGTAAAGGTTGAAGTCAGCCCTGGTAATTTGACATGGTGTTGTATACGGTGCCGCTCCACCCATTAAGTGAGCTTTAATGGAATCCTCGGGCTTGCGAGTTAGAGGCGGGGATGTAGGCACTTTTTTTGAACCTCGATAACACATCTGGTGTCACTTTTATTTTATCTTATTTGCTTTATTGTGCTTGCTTGTTTAAATTCATATGAAGCAAATTAATTGAAATGGCATCTATTGGTTTATTTTATATATGCTCTAGATTGACCCTAGGTTTGTGAAATACTGTTGTTGGTTAGTTGACCTAGGCAAGAAAAATTTTAAATATCCAATTCACCCCCCCTATTGGGATTACAGTAAAGTCAACACTTGGAAAGTAGCCACACATGGTGACCTCATTCCCACTAAAAACATAGATAATAAAGAAATACCTAAGGAAGAAAAAGAGATGACTGAAAATGATCTAAAGATGCTGCAAATAAATTCTAGTGCAATGAATGCACAATATTGTGCTATTGATATCAATGAATTCAATAGAATCATGGGATGTAAATCAGCTAAAGAAATTTGGGATAAGATTGAACTAACTTATGAAGGAACGATTAACTTAAGGGATAGCAGAATTAACATGCTCACCAGTGAGTATGAGGCATTTAGGATGAACCCTGAAGAAACCATCACTAGTATGTGTAGTAGGTTTACTCATATAATAAACTCTTTTAATGCATTAGGTAAAAACTACTCTACTTATGAGATGATTCGAAAAATCCTTAGAGGACTTCCACCGATTTGGGAACCTAAGGCCATTGCAATAACAGAAGGAAGAAATTTGAAAAATACCTCCCTAGATGAATTAATAGGATCGCTCCTCATATACGAGATGATGATAAATGAAAGAAATTTAAAGGTAGCAAACACAAGAAAACAATAGCCCTTAAGGCTGTAAAATAAAGTTCTAGTGAAGAAGAAGACAATAAACTAGATGACGATGATGTAGACTTAATTACTAGTGTCGCGATGTTCCTTGAACCAGGAGCGAGGTGAACTGGACAAGGTGGTTTTAAAATATTTTTGGGGGAAAGCATGGTGTAATGGTGGAGTCGCCATTAACCTTTTCGAGTGTGGTTAGCGCACTTGATTACTACCCAATTAAGGGTAGAATCAGTTTACATTACCAAAGGAGGGGTCAGGAGTTCGGTTACGCAAAGGGAAGGTATTAGCACCCCTTACACGCCTGTTCTACGAATGGTGCCTAATTAATTGAAAATTATCCCACAAATTAATTTTATTAAGCCTTTGAAATTACTCCCCTTAAAAAATTGTATAGAGATGCACAATATAAATACTATATAAGTATTCCCTCAGAACTTGAGCATCATACTCCAGAGAGTTCATGCCTCCCTTTGAAATCACAGGAAAGGAAAATTGAGAAAATACGATACAAAATAAACTCCCAGCATTTTGAAATTTTGTAGGGGCTTTTTTTTCTAAGTATGAAAATAATATTCCAGGAGGTTTTTGGAAACCATTCAAGATGGAGGAGGATGTCAAAAATAATTTTCAAATTTTAAGATTTCTCTCTATTTTTATATTTTTTTTTCATAATTTTTGCACATTTTCCAAAATTTTAAGTAAATAAAAAAAGATAATTAAGCAAAAATAATAAAAATTGAGTCAAAAAAAATATATATATATATTTTAGAATTTTCCCCCAATTTTTCTTGATTTTTCCAATTTTTTTAATGATTTTTTTTTTATTTTTCTAAATTTTAGGTGAATTATTAAATATTTAAATAATAATATGATAACTAAAATGAATTAAACCGATTACACACCAACTCAGGGACCGAATCGGCTCAGGAACGAACCAGTCAAAGGGGGGTCAACCAGTTTTAGGCCTAGTCAGGGCCATGCCACACGTCACCCCACGAGTGGGTGAGCGAGTGCGGGTGAGGACTGACGATGTGGCAGCATCGCAGACGTCCACTGAAGGCGGGATCCAATAGCTAAGGGTAGGGCATGCATCCATCTGCGTACTTGGGGAGCAGGCTATCCACGTGTCAAAGATTTAGTGGCGAACGGAGATTGAGGGGACGTCTGAAGCATGCGAGCATTGATGATGGCATCTAATACGAGGTGATCGTAGCCGTTGATGGAGATCGAAAATCTAACGGCAGTGGTGAGATGCGTCAAGGTTACTGAAGTGAGAAGATCGTGGCAGTGTGGCGAGATCTAGATCATGTGCTGGGAGACATATCGAACTGAATTGCTAACGTGGTGAAATCTTGACCGCGTACAGAAAACACATGATGAATGATGATGAGGAGAACCATGTGGCCTTCTAATCGAATGGATGGAAAGACACCACGTGTTTAAATCCCACAGTTCCGAGGCATGGGATATTTAAACCCCAAATTTTCATTTTACTCATTTTTTTCTTTTTTTGTTGAAACCCTCTGAATTTCCTCTCTGTCATTCTCTCCCCTATTCTTCCTCGAGCACCCCCTCTCTCTACGTTATCCTCTTTTGCTTCTTTTCTTAATCTCTCTTTGCAAATCATAAACCTTAATCTCCTCCTTTTGATTCTTCAAACGCTCTCCCTTCTCTCTGCAAATTCCTCATCGAAACCCTAAGGTTTCCATCCTCTCTGCAAGATGCCTATCAAAACCCTAGATCCCTTGCTGCCTCCTGAAAACCTCTCTCGAACGCTCTGTTGTCCAATCACCATGAGACCCACGAACCCTAATCTCCCTTATTGATCAAGGTGTAATCCCAAGAGGGGGGGGGGTGAATTAGGTATTTTAAAAAATTATTTGAAACTTATTTACCAATCAATCCCTATTTCTATGTTTAACTAGTTAATGGCTGGAATTTGATGTTGATTTGAATTACTAAATCAATGAATTCCCTTTTACCCAATTAAATGCGTGTAAAGTATTTCAATATCCACAAGCAAGCATGAAATTGAAATATGATGCGGAAAATGAAAAGGATAAGGGAAGAGAGAATGCAACCACAATTTTACGAGGTTCAGCCAACTCGGCCTACGTCCTCGCCTTGAGCAAACCACTGAGGGATTTCATTAAAATCCCTGCTCCTTAAATTGGGACGGAGCTTCCCTTACAATCCGCTCCTTACAAGAGGTACAACTCCCTCCTACTCCACTGCTTACAAGAGGTACAACTTCCTCATAATCTGCTACTTACAAGAGGTATAGCTTCCTCCTCACACCCCGCTCACAGCCCGAACTGTGTTTACAATTTAGGCTCAAATATGCAAACACTTAATGTTGCTTCTAACAAAAGCTAGTGAGTACAATTCAAAGTCCTAGTACATAATCATATGATAAAACTTGAAGCTCAATATGAACGAAATGATAACATCATTTTATGAATGAAAAGCTTCAATACACAATTTCTCTCTTTAACCAAAACTCCCAAGTAATGATATATTTAAAATGCTTTGGAGAATTTTAGGGTTCTTAGTTCACTTTGCAAAAATGCACAACTATATTTGATGTGAACTTATTAATAAAAAAATTTGTCTTGAATATTAAATCAATCAAAAATACAAAGTTTTCTTTCAAATATTCAATCACAACACAACCTTTGCAATCTGCAAATATATATAGATATGGAATCCAAAGATAAGAAAAAACAATGTGATTTAGTTCAGAAAATATCCTTCAACAATATATTTATTTAAGAACTCCAAGGATATATATTGAAGTGTTTTAATATATCTAAGATATGAATCTTTTAACTTAACACACACTTGAATCAAATCATTCAATCAACAACACAACCTTAATCAAGTAATGATCTTGTTTAAAATAACTATGTATATGTATAGGCACTTTCAAGATCAACTTTTTAATCAAAATAGATTTTTCAATAATAAACTCTATGAACAATATATATATACTCTTAAGTAAAAAACCAATCAACTAATAGCTAAACAACTTTCTTAAGTAATGATCTTTTCAAAAACAGTGTTTATATGTATGTGCATACTCAAAAACCAATTTCTCTAATGATATTCAATAAACAAGTAATGATATGAGAAGCTCTTGAAAAAATATAACTTGAATCACCAAACCTCAATACCAAGATGAAATACAAAATGTATACGTGAGTTCCCTTCTGATTTTCTGAATTGATTTGCTCAAAGACGATGTGTAGAATGAAGTGCTGGCAATCGTATATCAATCTGCTCAAGTTTCTCCATTCTCTTTCAATAAGATGTGTTCTTCTTTTCTTGTGTGTATTAGATTGGTTCTAGGGTTTAGATATTTAGTATTTATAGTGTCTTACCTTTAGGATTGATCTCAATCGTTGGATCAAAGAAAAAGCTCGCGAGTTCTATTAATAAAAATCTAATTTTTAAACTTTCCCGCGACTTCAGGCTACTAATTTTGAAGTGCAGGCTCCTAAAGTGACTTCAGGTGACTGAAGTTCCACTTCAGGCAACCGAAGTACCTCGGCCTTCTTACTGTATTTTCCCATTAATTCTTCAGGCTATCGAACTTAATCTTCAAGCACCTGAAGAAATTCTTCAGTCTACTGAGGGTGAGTTCAGGCTACTGAAGTCTACTTTTTCTCAAATTTCCTTTCTTTTTGATTCTAAATCCTTCCGTAATGCCTCATTCTTGGTTACTAATCTCTTAATTTCTAAATCATTTTCAGTCTTTTCTTTTTCCCTAGAAGTATGAGACTCTAAAAAATCTTCTAATTGTTTTGCTAAGTCTTTATTTTCACTTTCCAACATTATTTTTTTTTTTTGGACATCTTTGTTAACATTTTAAGAGCCTTATCAAATCTCTTTTGTAATTCCTTATAAGATGGCATGTTATCATTATTAGATTCATCATAATATTCACTACCAGAAGGATCATAAGATGTATCACAGTCATTGCACAAATCATTTTGAGAATTTGAATAAGAAGTAGAATGAGTAGAGTGTACCTCTTCATCAACCAATGCAACTAGGCCATAGTTTTCTACTACCTTATTGCTTGAGTATGGATCTTCCCAAGTAGAGGACTTCTTTCCTTTGGTCTCTCCAAATCTCCTATCGAGTTCTTCCTATATCTCCTTGGCACTTTGACATGACTTGATTTCATGAAAAACATTAGTATCTAAACCAAGCAATAGAATGTTCATAGAACCGGAATTTATTTGCACTAATTTCATGTCATTCTCATTCAGCTCATATTCAGATTTAGGGATTTCAACATTATAAATAAATTTCATAGGAACTAAGTTTCCTTGATCAATTACTTTCCAAGTTCTCCAATCCATGGATTTAATAAAAATAGTCATTCTCATTTTCCACTCGACGAAATTTTCACCATAAAACATTGGAGGTCTTGTAGAGATTTGTTCCACACCAAATGGGGATACACCACAATAATCCATCGGGATCTTTTTACAAATTAAAAACTACGTCTATGAACAACCTGCTCTGATACCAATTGTTGATTAAGGTGTAATCCCAAGGGGGGGGGGTGAATTGGGTATTTTAAAAAATTATTTGAAACTTATTTACCAATCAATCCCTATTTCTATGTTTAACTAATTAATGGCTAGAATTTGATGTTGATTTGAATTACTAAATCAATGAATTCCCTTTTACCCAATTAAATGCGTGTAAAGTATTTCAACATACACAAGCAAGCATGAAATTGAAATACGATGCGGAAAATGAAAAGGATAAGGGAAGAGAGAATGCAACCACAATTTTATGAGGTTCAGCCAACTCGGCCTACGTCCTTGGCTTGAGCAAACCACTGAGGGATTTCATTAAAATCCTTGCTCCTTAAATTGGGACGGAGCTTCCCTTACAATCCTCTCCTTACAAGAGGTACAGCTCCCTCCTACTCCACTGCTTACAAGAGGTACAACTTCCTCCTAATCTGCTGCTTACAAGAGGTACAGCTTCCTCCTCACACCTCGCTCACAACCCGAACCATGTTTACAGTTTAGACTCAAATCTGCAAACACTCAGTGTTGCTTCTAACAAAAGCTGGTGAGTACAATTCAAAGTCCTAGTACATAATCATATGATAAAACTTGAAGCTCAATATGAATGAAACGATAACATCGTTTTATGAATGAAAAGTTCAATACACAATTTCTCTCTTTAACCAAAACTCCCAAGTAATGATATATTTTAAACGCTTTGGAGAATGTTAGGGTTCTTAATTCACTTTGCAAAAATGCACAAATATATTTGATGTGAACTTATTAATAAAAAACTTTGTCTTGAATATTAAATCAATAAAAAATACAAAGTTTTCTTTCAAATATTCAATCACAACACAACCTTTGCAATCCGCAAATATATATTGATATGGATTCCAAAGATAAAAAAAACAATGTGATTTAGTTCAGAAAATATCCTTTAACAATATATTTATTTAAGAACTCCAAGAATATATATTCAAGTGTTTTAATATATCTAAGATATGAATCTTTTAACTTAACACACACTTGAATGAAATCATTCAATCAACAACACAACCTTAATCAAGTAATGATCTTGTTTAAAATAACAATGTATATGTATAGGCACTTTCAAGATCAACCTTTTAATCAAAATAGATTTTTCAATAATAAGCTTTATGAACAATATATATATATATATATATATATATATATATATTCATATACTCTTGAATCAAAAACCAATCAACCAATAGCTAAACAACTTTCTCAAGTAATGATCTTTTCAAAAACAGTGTTTATATGTATGTGCATACTCAAAAACCAATATCTCCAATGATATTCAATAAACAAGTAATGAGATGAGAAGCTCTTGAAAAAGTATAACTTGAATCACCAAACCTCAATACCAAGATGAAATACAAAATGTATACATGAGTTCCCTTCTGATTTTCTGAATTGATTTGCTCAAAGACAATGTGTAGAATAAAGTGCAGGCAATCATATATCAATCAGCTCAAGTTTCTCTATTCTCTTTCAATAAGATGTGTTCTTCTTTTCTTGTGTGTCTTAGCTTGGTTCTAGGGTTTAGATATTTAGTATTTATAGTGTCTTACCTTTAGGATTGATCTCAACCGTTGGATCAAAGCAAAAGCTTGCGAGTTCTATTAATAAAAATATGATTTTTAAACTTTCCCGTGACTTCAAGCTGCTAATGTTGAAGTTCGGGCTCCTAAAGTGACTTCAGGCGACTGAAGTTCCACTTTAGGCAACCGAAGTACTTCGGCCTTCTTGCTGTGTTTTCCCATTAATTCTTCAGGCTACTGAACTTAATCTTCAGGCTCCTGAAGAAATTCTTCAGTCTACTGAGGGTGAGTTTAGGCTACTGAAGTCCCCTTTTTCTCAATTTTCCTTTTTTTTAAAAAAAATTTAAAAATCTATTTTACTTTCTTTCTTGGCTCTTTTATAAAGGTACTTTCCAAGGTTTTAAGAATATTTCTAAGTCCAAGAAAGTCTCCTAATGATATACATGAAATGCATGAATCCTAAAATCATTCTAAGTTATGTTGAACCTCAAATTAAATCATATGAAAATGTAAGTATACGAGTTCTAAATACCCATTCCCAAGATGTTCTTGAACTTTGCCGCTTGCATATTGATTCTTGTACTCTTTGAGTTCCATGGATCTTGCCAAGATTTGTTAGCTTTACTTTATGACGTCCTTGAATCGTTATCCTTTTGTGCATGCTTAATATAGGTCCTGTTTATAAACTCAATGCACAGATCAAATACCAAGTGATTTGTTATTATCAAAATCAGATTGGACTCATAGAGTCAACATCCCTGTCTTTGCAGCTCTTTGAGGCTCTCCCCTATAATTTTCTCTCTGTACACTAAGCAAAAACTTCAGTTTCTGTCAAAGTGGCCGACAACATGCACCCGAGGGGTATTTTGGATGAGTGAGCTAGGACTCGGTGGGAGTGTTCTTTCAAAGCTACTCGAAAGATAAAACTTTTTCCTTTTTTTTTTTTTCATTTTTTTGTTTTGTTTTTTTTGTTTTTGTTTTTGGTGTGATTCTTGTTTTGAAATATGATATGTATGTGTGGAATTTTTGAATTCCATTGGTTCGGGTATCAAGTTATAGGGTTAGGGCTTCTCGTTAATAGAGTGAGGTTGAAGGTGGGAGATGGGTCAACTCATCCCTAACTGGGGTGAGTGACACTAGGGTTGACTCACACAAGTCAACCCGTGTGAGTTGTGTGAATTGGTTAAGCCCGAGTCAAGCTTTGGACACGTGTGGGCCTCGGGCACATGCAGGCTTGAGGGGTGATTCACAATGGGCCCGAGGTTCAAAATTTAGAATGGGCCTTGAGGTTGGTTTCAAAACGAGCCTCGGGGGGAGGGGGGGGGGTTTCTCGAAATAGGCCTAGTTGCCCCCCCCCCTCTTTTTTTTTTTTTTTTTTGAAATGGGCTTTAGTTGGTTTTTTTTAATAGGCCTTGTTATCCTATTTTAAAATGGGCCTCGGTTGTTTTTTTTTTAAACGAGCCTCGGGGGTTTTAAAGAAAAATGGGCTTGGCTTGGGTTAATTTAAAAAACAAGATGGGCTTTTGGGTTGTTTGTTAAATGGGTTTGGCCTAGGTCATTATAAACAGGTGGGCTTTAGTTCAGGTAATTCAAACTCAAATTCAGATCATGGTATAAGACTTGGGTGTGGTGGGTTAAATGGGTCCTAGTTTATATTAGAAGATCAGAACCCCAATTTGGGGAATTGTTTCGGGTCCGATGCTGCAACTCATGTTTGGGAGTGAACTTGAGTCTCACACATGGGAACCTGCATCCCTATCAGCATATATACTGTAACTTAGCAATTTTGAAAAAGGGGAAGGGGGCTTACCTATCAAACTTTTCCTCCTTCGGTCTTTTCCTCCTTCCTTAGTCTATCTAGATGTCTAGTTGAGAGGGTCCGAACTGGACTCGAATTTTGGTCTGCTTTGTTCTGCTCTCTGTTCCTCGGTTGAACTTCTCTATACTCCTCTACCCCTGAATGCTGCTCTATAGATCAGAGATTTCTTAACTCTTTACAACTCTCTCTCCATTTCTTGCAGATTTTGACAAAGTTTCCCTTCTAAATGCTTTTTTAATTCTCACTTTCCTTATTAATTTCTGCGGAATTTCTAGTGCTTTCTCCTTTTCTTTTCTTTTTTTTTCATAAAATTTCTCTAATGCTCTCTTTTTCTTTCTCTTGATTTTGGTAGAGTTCTTCCGATGCTTTCTTTCTCTGCTTTTCTATAGTGACAGACTCCCTATTAATAGGGAGTCTAAGGGTCTGATTTGGCACCAATTCTATAACAAAATTCCCCTCTAACAAACCTGACAGGGAATATTTCCTCCTCCCACATGAATTTCTATATTACTTTTATTTTTTGAATTCTTATTAACAGCTTGCATTGCTGCTTTTTGTGCGCAGGTGAACGACTTGGCAACAGGGGATTGGAGGGATTTCAATTTTCCGTTGTGTTTTTATTTATTTTTGTTATTTTAATGTGTTAAAGATGTACCCCTGTACTTTTTCTTCTACAACCATTCTTTGTAACATTCCTTTTATTTTGTATTTTTGTAACTTTTTGCATGTATTGTTCCTCATATTTCTCATTGTACGCTAAGCAATGTACACTGTATCCCTCTGCTTGTACTTTGGACACTTGCACTCCCTCTTTTAATAAAAATGTGTGACATGATTTACTTTTTTAATCATCTTTTGATCAGCTAAGACCCTAAAGAATACCTTATTAATTAAAATCCGACCTTAAGACTTAAACAAACACCTGGTTTTGAAATTAAAAGACCCACTCAATTTAAAATCTAAAAACTTAAAAATTTGAAAGACCCAATTTAAAAATCTGAGGACCTAAATTAAAAAATTAAAACTCAATTTTCAAAATATCAAGACTTAATTTTGGAATTCTACCCACAGTTAGGAGAATCAAATTTTTAGAATTAACGAGGACTCAATTTTTTTTTTTTCGAAAACACCACTTAACAAGGGATTTATTTTGAAATTACGGGACCTCAACTAAAATTAAGAACTCAGTAATGAGAATTAACAGGACTTCAAATTTTTCCTAAATATTGGGTCTCGATTTAAACATACCGGGACTCAGAATAGAAAGACTCTATTTTGGACTAGCTGGGACTCCAATACAGCACTCGAATTTTGAAAAATACTCAATTGAAAATAATCCAGGACTCCACTTCAAAATAGAATTACCAGGACTTGATCGGACTTAAAATCAATTTTATTACACTAGGTCTTTTCAAGGTTGCCTGGTTAAAATTGGGATATCCTCTTTGTGGGCTTTGCTGCTCCAACATAATGGTAGGAACTCTCATACTTTATTTGCAGCAATAAACTTGCAAAGATAAAAGAAACCTATTTTAACCAGGCCACACGACTGCTTAACGCTTTCAGATAGATCAGGTGCTTTCTGTCACTATCAATCAAGGATGGGGGAAAGAGCAAACTAGGCTATACGAGAATGTTGGACAATTCTTTAGGAAGTTAGTGTTTTTAAATTAGTGGTTAGCGGAGGTTAGTGGTTAGTGGGTAGTATGGAATCACAAAGGGTTGAAGAGGATTTGCATCGGATGTGAGAATCCGAGCTAGTGTACTCAAGGGGATGATGTGCATCAGATGCAAGAATCCAAACTGTAGTGGATGCAATGCTCCAAGCCAAAACAATATAATGACGGCTTGCTGTAAATGTGATAATCTGAGTCATAACGGATACAATGATCTAAGCCAAAGCAACACCAGGATGGCTTGCTGCGAATGTGATAATCCGAGCCACAACGGATGCGATAATCTGAGCCGTAACGGATATGGTGATTCGAGCCAAAACAACACTAGGATAGCTTGCTACAAATGTGATAATTCGAGCCATAGTGGAACAACACTAGGATGGCTTGCTGCGAATGTGATAATCCGAGCCACGACAGATACGATGATCCGAGCCAAAACAACTCAAGGATGACTTGTTGAGAATGTGATAATCCGTGCCATAGTGGATACAGTGATTCCAGTCAAAACAACACTAGGATGGCTTGCTGCGAATGTGTCCGAGCCACAACGGATGGTGATCTAAGCCAAGACAACACCAGGATAGCTTGCTGTGAATGTGATAATTCGAGCCATAGTGGAACAACACCAAGATGGCTTGCTATGAATATGATCATCTAAGCCATGGCGGATATGATGATCCGAGCAAAAGCAACTCAAGGATGACTTGCTACGAATGTGATAATCCGAGCCATAGCGAATACAATGATACGAGCCAAAACAACACCACGATGGCTTGCTACGAATGTGATAATCCAAGGGACAAAGAAAATGGTGATCTGAGCTAAAACAACACCAAGATGGCTTGCTACGAATTTGATAGTCCGAGCCACAACGGATATAATGATCTGAGCCAAAACAACACTAGGATGGCTTGCTGCGAATGTGATAATCCAAGCCATAGCGGATACAATGATCCGAGCCATAGTGGATATAATTATCAGAGCCAAAACAACACCAGGATGGCTTTCTCTGAATGTGATAATCCGAGCCACAACTGATACAATAATCCGAGCCAAAACAACACTAGGATGGCTTGCTGCGAATGTGATAATCCGAGCCACAATGGATAAAATGATTCGAGCCAAAAAAAAACCATGAGTACTAAGGTGTGAATCCTATGTTTGGAAAACGGTTACTCCACTAGGTAAATCCAATTGGGTGCAGGGTCCTGATCTCCCGAGTAAATGCTTGGACGTAGGACCTGAGGATTAATGCCCTAATTTCATTGAATGGATTCATTTGTTCCTGGGGTCGGCTGCCCCAATTTCGAAGCAGACATCTCAATTGGTGCCTCGGGGTCAACTACCCCAATTTCAAGGTAGATAAATAAGTTGGTTCTTGTGGGGGTCAATTGCCCCAGTTTCAAAGTAGATAAATCAATTGGTTCTTGGGGGATCAACTGCTCCAGTTTCAAGGTAAATAAATCAACCCGTGCCTGAGGTCAACTGCCCCAGTTTCAAGAATTACTCAGTCAAGGATGCAAAAGGATGTTTAGAAGCTTATTCAATAAGACAACAATGAATGAATGGTGCTCTGTTGCTACATGTATGCATGTTGCTACTTGTGGGGGTAAGCATGCATGTTGATGTGATATGCATGTGTTTATTTTCTTTTATGTGTAATGCATGGAATGCATGATAATGCATGAATTTTTCTTTCCCAACGCGTCTGTGAGTAAAAGCCCAATCTTTGATCTTGACCGCACTTTCCATTTCCAACTTGGCAAGAAGGCAACTGAATGGGCTTCATTGGAACTCCACACGAAATCTGCTCTAGTTTTATTTATCTGTTACTGACCTTGGCCTTGTTTTCAAACTTCATCTCGACATGGAGGCAATTGAAATTGGTTTGCTGGAACTCACCACGAAATCTACCCCATTTACTTTTTATTCTTCAATTGAATCTACCCATATGGCACTTTCTTAACGGGTGATACTTTCCACAGGAGATCACATTGGTGACTCTGTAACCTTTTGACTATCCATCTTCTTTTGGAAGTTTTTTAAGAAAAGTTTTTTTCTTGAAATATGAAAATGATTATGCATTTATGATGTCAATTTGCTAAATCAAAAGATCAATGTGTACGACTTAGATGTTTTACCATGTTCAAATGTTGTTCCAAGAAGGGGAAAACTTATATCCATATCCCAGAGTTATATGACATTGACGTTAATTTATTAAACCAAACATTTGAACAATTGGCTACCCCTTTTTCAAAAAATGCCCTAGTTTCAATAAAGTAATCCCCGCTTTTGTGCTGTGAAACCAAATAGAATTCTCTTCTTCTATTGTTTGCCCATGGTTTAGTCAAGTTTTGCCTATATTTCGACCTTAAGATTGTATTTAGAACTCGGGACAAAATGTAGGCTTAAGGATACGAGTTTTCAGAAGAAAAAGGGAGACTAAGGCTCAAAATCCCATCCCCAAATGCTGAGTTTTGCCCCAGCTGTGGGCTTTTTGCAAGATATTGACCGAACTCATTAATTTGAACAAGCTGCCTATGTACCTTTTTAGGATTAGGTCATTACGTAGTTCAGATTCAACATTGAGTCTGATAAATCATTTGGGTCAACAATGTGCATAACAATCTGGTTAGGACCTTCATTCGAACTATAATGTAGGCTAGGGGTAATGGCTAAAAAAAGAAAGGTTTAAATAAGGCTCAAAATTATCAATCTTGTCAAGGGTGACTATTAGTCAAAGATCACATATGAATTACGTCCCTTGTTTTTCTTCGATTTTTCAATTTTATTTTTGTTTTTCTATCACACTTTTTCTTTTCCTTTTATGGAGGAATCTTAACTTCATTTTCATTTGATCTCCATTTTGGACTAAGCTTTTGTTAAAAAAAAAAAAAAAAAAACTATCCTAGTTTGGGGTGTGATCAATTTATGGGTTAAAACAAAAATTGAATGTTTTAGGCTCAAGCGGGCTAGCAAAGGGGTGTTTTCAACTTTTCCTAGGTATCATTGCAAGCCTAGTTTAAGCTTTTGGGAAATGACTTTTAAATAAAATGGGTTAACATTCAAGCTCAAATGATAAATTGACATTAGGTTCTTTTTAAGGGAAAACTGGTTGGCCAAGGATGGCTGTAGAGACAGAAAAATTTAATCTATGAAAATAATAAAGGAAAAGAGGAAGGGAAAAGAAAAGAAGAAGGAAGAGAAATTTAAAAAGGGCAAGCAGCAGGGACTTGTCGAGGTAGGGAAATTCATAGAATTTAAGAATCTTTGACAAACTAGCTTATCGCATCGACGATTGTTCTTCATTGGCTCGTCAATGAATCATTTATACTCGTCGATGAGCACCAGCCTATAAATGGGTTGTGAGTCATTTCTCAGCAAAAAATTCTCTCTCCTCATGCTCTCTCTTTAGGGCTTTGGTCCTCCTTCTCTCTCTCTCTCTCTCTCTCTCTCTCTCTCTGATTTTGGCTCCATTATAGCCCAAATAACCGATCAGGAATCACCATGAGGATATAGGGAGGATTCTTTTCAATTTAGCTGGAGCAAAATCGCGATTTGAGGTTTCGGGGCACCACTCCAAAACCGAGGTAAGGGTGTTAAATATTGGTTTTATTGGTAATTTGGAATGTTTGGAGCCTAAAAAATGCTACATGATAAATATTTTGGAGTTGAATTGATTGATTTGGGGGAAATGTGAATTTTAGGGTTTTGAGTGTCGAACGTTGTAGGCGTGGGATTGGGGATTTTAGCAGGCCTTTCAGTAAGTTAGGTAAGGGGAATAAATTATAACAGTTATTTTTTAAAATTACTTGTTGCATAGATATGTGAAAATGAGATTATGATATAATCACTGTGATTATTATAATAGGAATATCAAGTGGAAAATTGTGTGGCATGAGGAATATGAACTAGTAAATTTATACTGGGAATTCTTTGAAATTAAGATATGTGTTTTATACTAAGAAATGATGTTATGTTATAGTATGAAAATGTTTTACCCAGATGTGAAGACATGGGAAACCCAGGATTGCTATATATATATATATACATCTATATTTTACTAAGAAATGATGAAAGGGATATACTGACGAGTATTTATGAGAAATGATGAATTGCGAACAGAGGTGTATTTTATTGGGAAAGGATAAATGTGTTATACATATATGTTTTCATTGAGAAACGATAAAATGGGATATATATATATATATATATATATATATATATATATATGTTTAAATGAAATGATGAGAAATGTGTTATATAGATATGCTAAATGAAATATACTGGCATGAGATGAGAATTGTGTTGAAATGCTGAAAATTATATAGAAATGATAGAATGTTACAGAAATGATGTAAACTATAATGACATGTTAAGATATATTGATATAGTGGATTGTGTATATTAAAATGTGGAAATGAGAACCTTGATGGACTAAAGTAATTCTGAGAGCACGGTACCGTTGCTAACATTGTGTTAGTGCAACCACACGACTCGTATAGCATGTGGTGTGACAGTTGATTGGGCTAGTGAGAAAGGCAGAGTTGCCTCTTAAAGTCTGGACTAGGAGTGGGCAGGCCAATCGTACTACAGATATGTTCATTGTATTGATCTAACTGGGTAGGCTAGCTGCGGTTAGGTCCAGCCTTCAGACCGCAAAACCCAATCATGGGGGTGATACATGATGATGTGAATATCCTCAGGGCAGCCATGAGCTACATACATGACGTGTAATATATTGGTGGATGCTCATGAGCTAGGGAATGTTATTAAAGTGAAAAGTGGAATGAACATCCATGGGTTACAGACATGACGTGTTATATGTTAGTGGACACCCATGAGCTGAAAATTTGGATATGAATATGAGTAATGAAAGAACGTGAATTGATATGAGAAATGAATAGTCATGGGTTACAGACATGATGTGCTATATGCGAGTGGACACCCAAAGGCCAAGAAATGTGAAAACAAGTATGGGAAATGAAAGAATATGAATACGATATGAGAACTGAGAAAGTATGTATATGATATGGGAATGAATGATTATGTATATGGTATGGGAAAGAGAAGAATATGTATACGATATGAAAGTATATGAATAAGAATTGAGAAATGAATGTATACGTATATGATTATGAGTACATATCTATATAAATTTTTCCAAGTTGATATATGTATTAAAATGGAATGTGATATGAAATAATTTAACTCATGTGCCACACACTGTAAATAATTTATTTTGACTCACTAAGAGGTGTCTCACCCAAATATCTAAACATTTCAAGGAATCGTGAAAAACCAGTAGATAGAACTCTGAGATAAAGGGGAGCTGGTACCCTAATAGACAGGGTAAGTGTTTTGAGTTGGAGAGTGTGTTTAGTGAAATCTATTTGGGTTTTTTGTGGAGTTGTGGAGATGTATATGTGTATGTATGGATATGTATTATTCTGGTATTTTATTCGGAATGGTATGTAAATATTGACTTTTTTTGTTTATATATGATGAGATGATTACTCGGTACCCCCACTTCGGGTCGGGTCTTGTTGGTATGGTATCAGAGGTTGTGACGTGACAGATGATTGACTATTATTGTTTATTGTAAAAAAAAAAATCAAGGTGTTACAATGGACGTCTATCATTTTGATCAAAACATGAATAGACAACAAATTCACGGAACAAACGGTGGCAACATTTCATTACATTTGCTTTGAAAGTTTACATGACTTCTAAGCAAAGTACTTTTTCATAGCATTTGAGTTGATAGGGTGCAGAAGACCGGTTCTGTCCATGTCAGCCAACAACAGTGCGCCACTTGAAAATGCCTTCTTTACCACACATGACCCTTCATAATTGGGAGTCCATTTACCACGGGGATCTATGTGGATTTGCAAAATCTTCTTCGATACCAAGTCTCCTACTTGGAACTGTCAAGGTCACACCTTCTTGTTGAATTCCCTCATCATTCTTCTTTGGTACAATTTTCCATGAGTTATGGTAGTCATTCTCTTTTCTTCAATCAAATTCAGCTGGTTATACCGAGACTGTATCCATTCTGCCTCTATTAGCTTTGCTTTTTTTAGGACCCGCAAGGAGGGAATTTTAACTTCTATCGGAACCATAGCCTCCATTTCATACACCAAAGAGAAAAGGGTAGCCCCTGTAGAGGTTCGAACTATGGTTCTATAGGCCAATAGGGCAAAGGGAAGCTTGTTATGAGAATCTTCGTAGGTCTCTTTCATCTTCTCCAAAATGCTCTTGATGTTCTTGTTGATTGCTTCAATGGCCCCATTCATCTACGATCTATAAGGGGCTGAATTATGATACCTGACCTTGAACTGACTAAACAACTTTGTCATACTTCATTGTTTAAGTTCTTGGCATTATCTAAGATTATCCTTTTTGGGATTCCATATTGGCATATCAACTCTCTCTCTCTATGAAGCGACAGATTGCACTTTGAGTGACACTGGAGTATGATGCCGCTTCTACCCACTTGGTAAAGTAATCAATGGCCACGAAGATGAAACGATGCCCATTGTAGGCTTTCGAGGTGATCGTGTAAAGACCCAAAGAATTATAATAATTAAATAATAAAAGAAAGGAGAGAAAAGGAAAAATTCATAGGGGGACTCAGCAGGGTCTCATCGACGAGCATAGAGTGTTCGTCAATGAGAAGCCTTCTTGGGTATGTCGATGTGGACGCGTGTCTTGTCAACAAGAATTTACCTAGAGGGTTATTCTTAGGGCCTAAATTTCATCAACGAGGGTGAAGTGTTCGTGAATGAACCTCCTTCTTGGTCTCGTCAACGAGGCGATGTGGCTCGTCTATGAGGACATGTGGACGACACTCTATATAAGGCCAAAAACATACTTTCTGTGAGGGATTCACATGCAGAACTCTCTCTTTCTTCTCTCTCTCTCTCTCTCTCTCTCTCTCTCTCTCTCTCTCTCTCTCTCTCTCACTCACTCACTCTTTAAAAATTCATCTTCCTTTCCTTCTCTCTAGATTTTTGGCTTCGTTCTTCACCAGTTCGATGATTGGAAGTCGCCATGCTACTCTTGGAAAGATTCTCTACAAGTCTGTTGGAGTAGATTGTTGGTTAGGTCAACTTGGGCACCATCCAAAAATATGGGTAAGTTGGTTATTTTAAGTTTTTATAAGGTATTTTGTATTTTTGGACTGAGGAAAATGTATTATGTGAGTTAAAATTGGAGTTTTGTGGGGAAAATGTGAATTCTAGGGTATTGACCTAGGAACACACACAGTAGCAAGTTTGGTTAATTTTGTGAGTTTCTCAGTAAGTCAGGTAAGGGGATAGGTCAGTATTTTCATGAAATTTTTTATTATTATACAACATTTATTTTCAGAAATTGCATATAATATAATACAGTGTTTGGGAATACTGCTGTTGAACATGGAAAAGGATTTTATACATTTTAGCAGAAAACATGGTTTTAGTTCAGATTTTATATTTAGAATAATATTTATATTTGTGTGGCATGAGTACGATTTTCCATGAAAATTATGTTATACCAAAACATTATGATTTCCCAGAATAAACATGTTATAATAGTTTTCAAAAAAACCATAAAAACAATACAGGAACTATGGTTTTTAAATTTTACGTTAACGATGCAGAAATATCTAGATTCAGTATGTTATGCTTTATGCCAGCGCAGATGCCGTGATTTATGTCGGTGTAGATGCTGTAAATATGCATGTTATGTCAAGATTCAAGAAATATGATCATGTCAGATATTTCTATGAAATATGAAACAGTTATGTATTAGTATTATGAAATGTATTATATGTTATTAGAATCTGGATGACTTAGTTTAATTTCATGAAGCACAGTACCGTAGCTATATGTTCAAGATTATGTTTATGTTAATGCTACTATACATCTCAGATAGAGTATGGGACATGGCAGTCGATGTGGCTTCATGGTAGTGCAGGTGTCCCATTGGCAGTTTGGACTAGGTGGGGCAAGCCCATCACACTTACAGACTTATGTTTGACTTAGCATGGTTGCCCAGCTATTGCTAGGTGCCACCTATGGGCCACATAATCCAATCATGTGGGGGTAAGACATGACATCAGCTAACTATCCATCCTAGGTATTATTTCAGTATTGTACAGTTATATAAAATGATTCACATGTATAGAGATTTAGTATGTTATATTATGTTATCTCAAATCATGTTTTATTTAGAAATTATGCAAGCAGTTTTACATGTTATACAATTAAGTACAACCCATGTTTATGTCACGATAAAACTCATGTTGCCACACACTGATGTTAGTTTATCTCCCTTACTGAGAGGTGTCATACCCCGACATTACAAACATTTCAGGAAATCTAGGTAGGAGGGAGGATAGAGCCCCACAGCAGTAGAAGTTGACTGAGCTACCCTGTTAGAAGGGTAAGTAATTGAGTTAGGGTCAGATGAGTTTTTGGATTAAGACCCTAGGATACTTTTTGGAATTTTTTTGGATGATTGTATAAATATGACAGACTCGATAGAACTCTCGTATTGTGTTTGATGTGATATGGCATGTATGAAATTTATGTTTTCCGCTGCTAAGGTATTAAAAGTGTATGATAGGTATATCCCTCGTACTCATGGGTTTAGTTTGATCATGACTATGACAATTTAGAAGGATGTTATAATTATTATAAATGTTATTATGTGGGGAAAAAAATATAGCAAAAATAAGCAGGTCGTTGCAGTTTTATATCAGGGTTTAGTTTGCTAGGTTCTCTAGATTCTAGAGTGCAGTGGAAACAATACTAAAGTATAGGAAAATGATTTGAGGTTTTGTTTTGTAGTCTGGAGGCAGGACTTCTGTGGTGGTTTCTGTGTCTTTCCTAGGGTGACGTTTTCACAAAATCCATAGTAAACTATTGCCGGGTTATGTTTCTAAAGTGTAGGACTGAATCTTAAATTAGGATAAGGATGTCAGGATAGAAGGAAAATTTGATATTTTGGTTAAATACGTAAATTATAGGGATAAGATCCCTAAGTCATGTCTATTGTCTTTTCAGGATGGACCTTAGTGGTGGCAGTGCTCATGTGAGCGGTAGTGAGGGTGCAAGACCCTCAAGTGCATTCGGAGGTGATTTAGAGAAAGTATTGGTGGTGCTACAGTGCATGGAGGAGTAGAGGGTCTTATTTGCCACCTATAAACCGACAAGGGAGGCTAAAAGATGGTGGACTGTGGTAGAACTATTGGAGGAATAGAGGGTGGTGCCTATAGCTATAACCTGGTACCATTTTAGAGAATAGTTCTTTGACAGATATTTCCCAGCCACTACCAGAGAAGCCAAAGTGGAGGAATTCCTAAATCTAAAGCAAGGACAACAAATAGTCTAGTTGTACGCGGCGAGGTTTATGAAGTTGTCCCACTTCGCCCCATACATCATACCCAATGAAGCAAAGAAGGCGAAGTGGTTTGAGGCAAGAAATATACAAATAGGTAGTGGTGTTAAAAATATAGGACTTCACTGAATTGGTAGACAGAGCAGCTATGGCTGAGGCTGGTGAGCGAATGGGTGCAGAGGAGCAGGGACAAAAGAAGAGGTCTACGCCTTTAGGCTTTTAGCAGGGATCTAGTCAGGGCTAGTGGAGGAGAGGAAATTATGGCAAAGGACAGAGGCAAGAGACTAGGGGCTGTGAAGTTCAGGGAGTGCAGACCTACCCTGTATGTTAGATATGTGGAAAGAGACACTTGGGAGAGTGTCGAGTGGTGAGAGGCGTTTGTTATCGCTGTGGTAGACCAGGACATTTGGTACGAGATTGCCCTACCCCACCTGGTATCGTTCCTAGACCTTACCGGGGAGGTTATCGGGCACCTCATGGAGGCCAGCAGAGGAATGTAGCTCTAACGAGGGTATATGCTTTGACTTCGGGAGATGTGGAGGTCGTAGGCGATGTTGTGGTAGGTACCCTTACTGCTTTATCATATCAAACTATTATTTTATTTGATTCAGGTGCCACCCATTCCTTTGTGTCTACGGGATATGTTAAATTGTATGGTGTTGAGACACAATTATTAGACGTTGAATTGTTAGTAGCAACACCGATAGGGTCAGTCATGAGGTATCGTAGGGTGCTCAGGGGCTATCTAATAAAAATTCAGGGAAAAGTATTACTAGTTGACCTAATTGTGCTAGATATGTATGAATTCGATGTAATACAGGGTATGTGCTGGCTGGTAGCTAACTATGCTAATATTGACTGTCATCTAAAAGAGGTGACATTCAGACCACCTAGAAAGTAAGAATTCAGATTTATGGGGTCACTGGTGCATTCCCTACCTTAGTTAGTGTCGGCTATATAGGCAAGGAGATTACTCCTAGATGGATGTCAAGGGTTTATGGCCTATGTAAAGGAGGCAATAGAAAATGAATTGAAGCTTATCGGTACACTAGTGGTAAAGGAGTTTCCAGATATTTTTCCAGAGGAACTACTTGGGTTGCCTCCAGACTGCAAGGTAGATTTTGCTATCGACGTACTTGTAGGGACGACACCGATATCTAAAGCTCCTTAGTGAATGGCTCCAGTAGAATTGGGAGAATTAAAGGATCAATTGCAGGATTTATTGAATATAGGGTTTATCAGACCTAGTGTATCACCCTGAGGAGCTCTAGTTTTATTTGTGAAAAAGAAAGACGGGTCTATGAGAATGTGCATAGAATACAGGGAAATAAACAAAATAAAAATTACGAATAGGTATCCCCTACCCTATATAGATGATTTATTTGATCAACTCGAGGGGACCCAGGTCTATTCCAAGATCGACCTTAAGTCAGGTTATCATTAGGTGAAAGTTAAAACTGAAGACATCTTAAAGACAACTTTCGGGACTAGTTATGGGCATTATGAATTTTTAGTTATGCCATTTGGTCTGACCAGTATTTAGACCAGATTGTTGTGGTTTTCATTGATAACATATTGGTCTACTTGAGGAGTTATCATGAGCATGAGACACACCTAAGGCTAGTATTTCAGATGCTAAGGGAAAAAAAATTGTATGCCAAGTTTAGCAAATGTGAATTCTAGTTAAAGAAAGTTGCATTTTTGGGGCATGTTATATTAAGGGATGGAATTTCAGTAGATCCTAGCAAGATAGAGGTAGTGGTGAATTGGGCTAGGCCGAGGAACATTTATAAAATCAAGAGTTTCATAGAATTGGTGGGATATTACCATCGGTTTGTAGAAGGATTCTCAGCATTATCAGGGCCTCTGATGCGACTAACCGGGAAGAATGTCATGTTTGAATGGAATGACAATTGTGAGCAGAGCTTCTAGGAATTGAAGAAGAGGCTCGTCATTGCACCAGTATTGGCTATTCCATCGGGAGGTAATGGTTACATGATCTACTGCGAAACATCTTTGAAAGGGCTCAGATGTGAAATATTTTCAGACCATAAAAGTTTAAAGTACTTCTTCATATAGAAGGAGTTGAATATACAACAAAGAAGATGGTTAGAGCTTATCAAGGATTATGTTTGTACTATTAGCTACCATTTAGGTAAAGCAAATGTCGTGGCTAATGCGCCAAGCTAAAATTCCATGATAGCAACATTGTCAGTAATAAAAATTCAGCGCCCAATCTAGATGGACTTGGAGAGGCTTGGCGTGAAGCTAGTAGAGAATGATCACCAGGAACTTATTACCAACCTGGTGGTGTAGCCTATGCTATATAAAAGGATTAAAGAAGCCCAGAAGAATTACGCAGAGTGATGGAGTTGATATAGAAGATACAAGACGGACAGGGGGAGGAGTTCAGCATATCAGGTGATGGATCTTTGTGGTTCCGTACCAAATTGTGTGTGTCTGTAGATGTGGATATTAGAAGGATGATCCTAGAGGAGGCTAACAGATCCTTATACACAGTTCATCCAAGTAACACTAAAATGTATAGGGATCTGCGAGAGTCTTTTTGATGGAGTGGCATGAAGAGGGAGATTGTCAAATATGTGCAGCAGTGCTTGACGTGCCAGAAAGTTAAGGCTGAGCATTAAAGGCTAGCGGGCCAGCTACAACCACTCCACATCCCTGAGTGGAAGTGGGATCACATTTCTATGGACTTCGTGACAGGTTTACTACTGGTGCAGTAGGAGTAGAATGCTATTTGGGTGGTCGTAGATCGACTGAAAAAGATCGCTCACTTTATTCCTATTAAAGTCAACTACTGCATGGACAGAATGGCAAAATTGTATATTTAGGAGATAGTACGATTGCATGGTGTGCCAGTGTCTATAGCATCAGACCAAGACACACGTTTTTATGTCATAGTTTTGGAAGAGTTTTACAGGAGGCTCTGGGGTCTTAATTATCATTCAGCACGACATTTCATCCTTAAACGGACAGATAGACAGAGATGACGATTCAGATATTAGAGGATATGCTCCGGGCTTGTGTGCTAGATTTCAGAGGTAGTTGGACCCAGTATTTGCTGTTGATTGAGTTTGCATATAATAATTGCTATTAGGTCAGCATTGGCATGACACCTTACGAGGCGCTATATGGTAGGAGGTGTTGTTCTCCTCTATACTGGGATGAGTTAGGTGAGAGGCGAGTTTTGGGACCATTGTTGGTACAGTAGGCGTACGATAAAGTCCGACTAATTAAAGATAGAATCAGTGTAGCCCAGAGTCGGTAGAAAAGTTACATAGATACTCACCGTTGGAAGTTGGAATTCGAAATGGGAGACCATGTATTTTTAAAAATAGCGCCACTGAAAGGAACTATGAGGTTTGGGAGGAAGGGTAAGATGAGCCCTAGGTTTATTGGCCCTTTCGAGATACTTGAGAGAGTGGGGTTAGTTGCCTATCGGCTAGCTTTACCACCAATTTTATCTAAAATACATGGCGTATTTCATGTTTCCATGCTATGGAAATATGTTCCAGATCCCACCCATGTGGTTAGCTATGCAGATATAGAGATCGGAGATTCACTAACACATGAAGAGACACCATTGTAGATCCCCTAGATAGGAAAGAACATGTATTGTGCACTAAGATAATTCTGTTAATAAATTTCTTTTGGATAAATCATGCATTGGAAGAAGTTTCTTGGGATCTTGAGGAAGAAATACTACAGAAATACCCACACCTATTTAGTGAGGACCAGTGGTAAACAGAGGAAAAATGCAGATAACTATGTTAAGTTTCTTTTGTGTAGGTTAGTTAGTACATGTAATAATTTTTTGTTAATAGGTAGTGTTTTGGTTTTGGGAGAATTTTTTTTATGTATAAATTGTAATCCCCCAAAACCTTGAATGCAACCACGGTATTCGCATGTAACAAGTGAGGGTAAGTAATAAAATAAGTAGCCCATTTTCCTCAAAGGATGGTGTTGTTGGCCTAACTTGGCTTTTCAATCTTGTTTTGATGATAACAAAGTGAAGGATGCATTAACATGTGATGTTGAGTGATTTGATTTAGGTAAAAGGGCATTCACGGTTGATAAGCTGAAGTTCAATGTCAATCTAGTGGAAGCTCCTCAGAATATTGAGGTCAATGAAGAACAAATGAAGAGGCTAAAGGCCAAACAATTCTGAAAGTCAAAAGTGAATCTCGAGAGGCTAAAGGAGGCTGAAGAACTTAGTGTTTTAGGAAAACCATGATTAGAAGGATTGTTGTAAGTACTTCAAAGCCACATACTATCTAATTACATGTGAAGCTCTTATAAAACAAAGCAAACTAAGAAACACTTTTTTTGAAAGACCTTAAAATATGTCTTTGATTAAAAGGTCTCAAAGGAAGAAAGTTTTCAAAATAAAAAAGGAAAATACTGAGAGCCAGGTGACTGCCCTATATAGGCAGGCAACTGCCACAACTTAAAAGAAATAATTTAGGAGGCAGTAGGGTTCCAAGCGACTGCCTGAGCACTGATAGGCGCCTGGGTGGTCAAGTCAGACAACTGCCAAGTCTTGGCTGGTGACTGTCAACTTTCTGGGTTTTCAAAATTGTTCTTTGGAAAAATTTTGAATTTTAAAATTAATTCAATAATTTAATTAAATGAGGAAATTGTTCTTTAGAAAAATTTTGAATTTCAAAATTAATTTAATAATTTAATGCTACCTAATTAAATGAGGAAATTGTTCCTTGGAAAAATTTTTGAATTTCAAAATTAATTCAATAATTTAACGCTACCTAATTAAATGAGGAAATTGTTCTTGGAAAAATTTTGAATTTCAAAATTAATTCAATAATTTAATGCTACTTAATTAAATGAGAAATTTATTTTTTGAAAAATTTTGAATTTCAAAATTAATTCAATAATTTAATGCTACTTAATTAAATGAGAAATTTATTTTTTGAAAAATTTTGAATTTCAAAATTAATTCAATAATTTAATGCTACCTAATTAAATGAGGAAATTGTTCTTTGGAAAAATCTATAAATACTTCCTTTGGGCAATGAAAAAAGAGAAGTAGACTAGCAAGATAAGCCTAAGAGATCAAACAATCAATATGCTGAAATTCTTCCTGCGCTGAAATTCTCCTTAATGTCCTTTGCTCACATCATTTTGTTGGAGAAAAACTCAACGTTTTTTGGTGGAGTGAAAAATCAAAAGCTTGGTTCCGAGTTGCCCTTAATTCTTTTTAAAGAAACATCGGTGACTTCTAAAACTTTAGAGCTTCTCATGTTCTATTTAACTATGGTGTTTTGAAGTAAAATTTAGAACTCAATTTGTACAACCTACTATGAATTTTGAGAGTATTTTTTGTACGCAGATCTACTTCTATCTTCTTGTACTTTGAACGATTCAAAGGTTTGTTGGATCGTTGGACCAAGCACAGGTCTGTGCTTGGAGAGCTTTCTGTTCCTGATAAAGAGGGTAAATTGGGTAAGGTTTTTGTTCCAACTGGAAGGAAAAAGATATAGTAAATTCCTTGGGTTGTTGACCTAAGGCGAGGATATAGGCTGGGTATAAGCTGAACCTTGTAAAAGTGGTAATGTCACTCTCTTATTTTTACTCTCTTTTAATTTTCGCAATGATATAACCTACGTGGATGTTTAATACTTTTAATTATAAAGCAAACACATATTAGAAATTAAGTAAACCCAAAAACTAATTTGTTCTTGGGCTTGCGGAAACCAAAAGGGAGTATGTTGGTTAATCGATCTTTTGCAGAAACCGAAATTAAGTACATTGATTGGTTAACATCCAAAAACTTATTAGCTGAAGGTTTAATTAAGTTCTGATATTGAAAAAGTGTTTGAATGTTGTTGTAATATTCAAATTCAAAAGACAACAACAGGAGTTGTATATTCATATACAGGGACTCTAAAGATTCAAATTGATTTTTGTTGGGTGGTTGTTGTGTTTGAATAGTAAGTTAATTGATTGTATTAGTTGATTGTGGATTAATTAGAAAATAGGAATTTGTGTGGATTGCCTCATTAACAAAAATACAAAGTAATCCTTAAGAGATTTTGAAAAGGGACGTGTGTCTCGTCGATGAGAATTTACCGAGAGGGTTATTCTCAGGGTCTAAATTTTGTCAATGAGAGTGAAGTATTCATTGACGAACCTATTTCTTGGTCTTGTCGATCAGGTGACGTGGCTCATAGACAAGGACACGTGGACAACACTCTATATGATGCCAAAAACATACTTTCTGCAGGGGATTCACATGCAGAAAACTCTCTCTCTTTCTAAAACTTTGTCTCCCTTTCCTTCTCTCTAGATTTCTGACTTCATTCTTCGCCGATTCGAAAATCGGAAGCTGCCATGCTACTCCTGAGAATATTATGTACAAGTCTGCTGGAGTAGATTGTCGGTTAGACCAACTTAGGCACCATCACAAAATTTGGGTAAGTTGGTCATTTTAAGTTTTATAAGGTATTTGGTATTTTTGGCATGAGGAAAATGTATTAGGTGAGTTAATACTTGAGTTTTGTAAGGAAAATGTGAATTTCAGGATGTTGAGTTGGGAACACACATAGTAGCAAGTTTTGTTAATTTTGTGGGCTTCTAAGTAAGTCGGGTAAGGGGATAAATTAAGTTAGTATTTTCATGAAATTATTTATTATTATACATCATTTATTTTCAAAAATTATGTATGATATAATATAGTGTTTGGGAATACTGCTATTGAACAGGGAAATGGAATTTATACATTTTAGCAGAAAACATGGTTTCAGTTCAGATTTTATATATAGAATAATATTCACATTTGTGTGGCATGAGTATGGTTTTCCATGAAAATTATGTTATAACGAAATATTATGATTTCCCAGAATAAGCATGTTGTAATAGTTTCCAGAAAAACCATAAAAACAGTATAGGAACTATGATTTTTAAATAATATGTTAATAGTGCAGAAATATCAAGATTCAGTATGTTATATTTTATGTCGGCATAAACGCCGTGATTTATATGATATGATATGATATGCCAACGCAGATGCAGTAATTTATGTCAGTGTAGATGCCGTAAATATGTATGTTATGTCAAGATTCATGAAATATGATCATGTTAGATATTTCTATGAAATATGAAACAATTATGTATTAGTATTATGAAATGAATTATATGTTTTCAGAACCCGGATGGCTTAGTTTAATTTCACGAAGCACGGTACCATAGCTATATGTTCAAGATTATGTTTATGTTAGTGCTACCACACATCTCAGATAGAGTGTGAGAGATGGCAGCTGATGTGGCTTCATGGTAGTACAGGTGTCCCACTGGCAGTTCGGACCAGGTGGGTCAAGCCCATCGTACTTATAGACTTATGTTTGACTTAGCGTGGTTAACTAGATATTGCTAGGTCCCGCCTACGATTCGCACAACCCAGTCATATAGGGGTAAGACATGACATCAACTAGCTATCTATCCTAGGTATTATTTCAGTATTGTACAGTTATATAAGATGATTCACATGTACAGAAATTTAGTATGTTATATTATGTTATGTCGAATCATATTTTATTCAGAAACTATATAAGCAGTTTTACATGTTATACAATTAAGTACAGTCCATGTTTATGTCACGATAATACTCATGTTGCCACATGCTGATGTTAGTATATCTCCCTTACTGAGAGGTGTCTCACTCCAACATTACAAACATTTTAGGAAATCCAGGTAGGAGGGTGGATAGAGCCCCACAGCAGTAGAAGTTGATCAAGCTACCCTGTTAGAAGGGTAAGTAGTTGAGCTAGTGTCAGATGTGTTTTTGGATTAAGACCCTATGATTCTTTTTGGACTTTTGTGGATGATTGTATATATATGACAGAGTCGGTAGAACTCTAGTATTTTGTTTGATGTGATATGGCATGTATGTAATTTATGTTTTCCGCTGCTTAGGTATTAAAGGTGTGTGACAGGTATATCCCTAGAAATCATGGGTCTAGGTTGATCATTACTATGACAGTTTAACAGGATGTTAGAATTATTATAAATATTATTATGTAGGGAAAAAATATAGCGCAAATAAGCTTGTCATTACAGATCGACCCAATCACATCCATCCCCCATGTTCAGAAGGGCTAGGGTGCAGTTAAGACTTGTAGCTGGGTTGGCAGAACTTGTATGCAATCTCTATAAATTTGACACTTATGGCATTTCCAAGCATACTCTATGCAGTCTCTCTCCATGGTAATCCAATAATATTCGCTTCTGAGGATCTTCTGAGCCAGCGAGTGATCCCCAACATAAGTACCACAGATACCCTTGTGCACTTCCTGCATAATTTGCCTTGCCTTTTGCGTCTCCATACATCGTAGGAGAGTCATATCATGGTTTCTCTTGTACAACACTTCCCTATTTAAGAAGAATCCCATAGCCAATCTTCTGATTGTCTTTCGATCGTTATTGGTGGCTCCCTCGGGATACTCTTTCCTCTGGATGCATGTATTAATATTGTAGAACCATGGTCTCCCATCAGCTTCCTCAATCACTGCACAGTGTGCTGGCTCTGACTGTACCCTGATTTAGATTGGCTCAACCTCCATTCCCGGTTCCACTTTAAACAAGGCTGCCAATGTGGCCAGTGCATTAGGAATCAAGTTGTTTTCCTTTGGTAGGTGGGAAAAATTGATATGGTCAAATCCTCTAATCATTTCCTAAATTTATTCTTGATGTGGTACCAATTTGGAATCACGGGTATCCTATTCCCCAGTTAACTGATGAATAATTAAAGCTGAATCCCCCTTTATGGCCAATTCCTTAATGCTTCGGTCTAAGGCAGCTTGCAAACCCAAAATGAAAGCTTCATACTCGGCTATGTTATTAGTACAAAGAAAGGTGAGTTTAGTAGAGACCGGGTAATTTTTACCCTCTGGCGATATGGGTATAGCCCCTATTCCATGTCCCCACACATTAACTGCTCCATCGAACAACATCGTCCATCCTACCTGATCTCTTTCTTCTTGGCTTATTATGTTGATATCCTTGTCCCAAAATCAAATTCCATGGGTTGATAGTCTTCAAAAAGCCCTGTCTGCCAAATATTCTGTTATGGCACAACCCTTAATGGCCTTTCTTGTTACATAAGTAATGTCATATTCGATCAACAACATCTTCCAATGAGCCACCCGACCTATTAATGCAAGCTTTTCAAAGACATACTTAATTGGGTCCATTTTAGAGATTAACCATGTCGTATAATACAACGTGTATTGCCTCAGTTTGCTGACCACCCATACCAAAGCACAACAAGTTTTCTCCAAATCAGAGTACTTAGATAACACTCTGTGAATTTCTTGCTTAAGTAATAGATGACCCACTATTTTTTTTTCCGGACTCATCGTGTTGCCCTAACATGCAACCCATGGAGTTCTTCGATATTGCCAAGTATAATATGAGCGGCCTTCCAGGTACTAGGGGGACCAACACTGGAGGGTTCAAGAGATATTATTTTATCTTTTAAAAGGATTCTTGGCATTCTTCATTTCAGTTCTCTGGGTTTTTCTTTCTCAATAACTTAAAGATGGGTTCACAAGTAGTGGTTAGTTGAGATATAGACAGGGATATGTAGTTGAGCCTGCCCAAGAAACTCCGAACCTCTTTCTCAGTCTTGGGGCTAGGCATCCCTCAAATGGCTTTTATCTTGTCTAGGTCTAACTCAATCCCCTTCTCACTTATGATGAAACCCAATAATGTCCCCAAAGTAGCGCCGAAAGTGCATTTTTTTGGATTAAACTTCAGCTGACATTTTCGGAGCCTTTCAAACAACTTTTCCAAATTTGCCGCATGATCTCCTCCATCCTGTGACTTGAAAATCATGTCCTCTATGTACACCTCTATTTCCTTATGTATCAAGTCATGGAGTAAGGTTACCATGGCTCTTTGATACGTGGCTCCTACGTTCTTCAGGCCAAATGGCATAACCTTATAAAAAAGGTTCCCCATAAAGTGATGAAAGTGGTTTTCTCTTTATCTTTTGGGGCCATATTGATTTGGTTGTATCCCGAAAAGCCATCCATGAATGAAAATAAAGCGTGCCTTGCTTTATCGTCTACCAACATGTCTATGAGTGGAAGTGGGAAATTTTCTTTTGGGCTAGCTTTGTTTAGGTCTCGATAGTCGACACAGACTCAAACCTTCCCATTCCTTTTCGTTATCGGGACAAAATTGGCCATCCATTTGATATATTGGGCTACTTATAAGAATCTAGACTCAAACTATTTTTGCACTTCTTCCTTTATCTTGATTAAAATTTACGATTGCATTCTTCTCAGCTTCTGCTTTGCCGGTTTAAAAATCGGGGTAAGTGGGTATCTTTGAGTTACCAAGTCTGTGTTCAAAATCGACATGTCTTGGTAAAACCTTACGAAAACATCCTCATATTTCTTTAGAAAATAAATTATTTTGCTTTCTCCTTCACCCCTCTATAGTGCCCTTATTTTTACTTGTTTTTGTTCTTCATCAGTTCCCAAATTTATTGTAACCGTGGGGTCACTATTGGTTACATTTGGGTTTTCATCTTTTTTCAACACTTTTTCCATTTCAGGGGATAAGTTAGTTTAATTTTCTTCAATTTTAGCTTCATGGATTATGTTTTCAAACTTAACATCAATTTCTGACTCATGGATCCTGGTGTTATTACTTCCCTTATTCCTGTATGAAATCAAAGCAAACAACCTTTTGACAATTGAACTCAAGATGCAAATGATGTCAAGGAATGCATAATCCATTTCACTGATAAGAAAAATTTATCCGGGACTATATTGCCCACAGATTACAAAACAAGAAATAAAAACTCAAAGAAAATAAAAGCATTACATGAAAAAGGTGGGATAGTCAAATCTATTCCAATTATGAAGTTCCTCTCATAGGGCTAGCTGGCGAATCCATTCATTTGGGGCATTCACAAAACATTCTGGATCTACCACTGATACGTTTAGCTACCACATCCCTACCTCAAGGTCTTCTTAGCTGCTATTTCTGAAAGTCTGACTGATTGGCGGGACATCTATTCCCCACTAGGTGCTTACTTTACCTGTGAGCCTCTGAATTCTTCGTTCTCACTTCTCTTTGGCCTTATTTTCTTGATTAGAAAAGGTGGGGGTGTATCTGAGATCATATTGATCTTTTGTCCCCTCCAGCAACAGAGGCGTCAGAATTCCTTGAAGATGCTTCCTCAGTCCTTTACCCGAGCAAAACCCAAATTTAACCAGTCCTAAGGTGATCATACATGTCGTAGAAGAGACCCAGGGTTGAGGAAGAAAAGATCCTTCCATCACAAAAGTAGCATTGATGATCTCGAAAGCCCAAAAGGAGTCATGAGGTATTTCTTTTGCTACTTCCACATAAGGAGTGGAAGATGGCTTGGTGACCATCACGTTCGTTTCCCCATACACACAAACCATCATGTTTTCAACTACAAACTTCATCCTTTGATGAAGAGATGATGGAATTGTCCCAGTATTATGTATCCATGGCCTTCCCAATAGAAAACTATAAGATGGTGTAATATCCATGACTTGAATTGTAATGTCGAAGACCACTGGCCCAATTTGCAAGGGGATTTCAATTGATCCAACTGACTCCCTACATATCCCATCGAAAGCACGCACCACGAGGTTGTTTTGTATCATGTATGAGAGATCGACATGTAGCTTTTGCAGCGTAGTCATGGGAATGATATTGAGAGATGACCCATTATCTATTAATACTTGTGCTATTATATGATCTTTGAATTTGGTGGATATGTGAAGTGCTTTGTTGTGCCCTCTGCCCTTTGAGGGAATTTCTTCATCATCAAAGGTAATGTAGTTGGTTGTTGCCAAGCATCCAATAACATGGTTAAACTCGTCGATGTTCATATCCTGGGGAGCATAGGCCTGATAGAGTACATTGAGCAGGGGCTCCCGATGGGTTTCCGAACTCAACAGGAATGACAAGACATATATATGAGCGGGCATATTTTTCAGCTGATCAATGATGCTATATTTGCTTTGATTTATTATCTTCAAAATTCCTTAGCCTCTTTATAAAGAACTAGATTCTTTACAAACTTGCCTTGCTCCCCAGTCTTCTGTAGGTTTGCTTTTTTTGAGGATTCTGGCCTGTACACTCTCCCGCTTCGGGTTATCCCTTTTACCCCTACTATATTGTTGGTACCCCTTTCAACATGTGCGTCACATTCACACCTCTAGTGCACTTCTTGGTCACTTTGAGAGGGAAATGGCTAGGAAATGGAAATCACCAAGTGAGCTAACGCTTCAGGGACATGAAGGGTTCTCCTTACAATAGGAACAAAAGGCCAATTGGTATATTGGGGGTGCTTTAAATATTCTCCCCAATGGTTGAGACCTCATTGCTTTTCTAAATACGACCAAACTCTATGCACTTGCTATTTACCAACCCTCACAGGAATGCTCTAAAATACGCACAATGTTGCACTAATCCTTCTTTATTCTGGCATGCATAAAGTGCGTCATATGGACAAATAACCTGTTACTCTATCGGGCCAGTTGCCATAAGCGCACTATATACCCAATCTAATGTCATCTGATCAAATTATGCCTCTGGAATCCCCTTAGTTCCTTCTATCATTCCGACGTTATTTCCCCTATGATCAGGTAGAGGGTTTCCTTGGATTCCTGATTTCTTGTCATCAAAAGCCAACCAGCCCGCATCTCTTAGTGCTTGCACTTTATGTCTAAAGGCCCAACATCAGTCGATAGTATGGTTAGGGGAGTTAGCATGGTACTCATATTGGGCCTCGGGATCATACCAGCATAGGGGAACAGATATCATTCCCCTTTCCAACAACTGAGGAAACAACTCGGCATAGGTCATGGGGATAGGATCCACCCTTCGAAAATTTCTGGGGACGTTACCCACATGCATCAGTAAATTTGGATGGGCTGGCATGTTTTGACGTGCTAGCATGGGCCTTGGAGCCATAAACTAGGACCATGCACTCACATGCATCGCCTGGTTTATTGTGGGTTCAAAAAAAAAGTTTCTTTTAGGCTATTGATTCTAGCCTCTTGGATAGTGGTTCCTCTAATTGAATTGTCCATGGATCATCTAGGCTTCATTTTCCTTCTTCTGGTTGGTCCATTTCTTGCTTGGACTAGTTTCTGCGCCACTGCTTTTGGTCTTCCCAAACTTGATAGCCGTTTCAATTTGTTCTATGGTGGAAACAACATCCATAAAGTCATGGGGGGTAGCCCCCAGGAGATGCCTGAAACAGGGATCTTTTAATGTGTTCGTGAACAAGGAGACTGCTTCCCTATCATCTACCAACGAGTTTACCTGGATAGCCATGTCTCTCCATCTGTATGCGTACTCCCGAAATGTTTCAGTGGACTTCTTCTCCATTGCCCTTAGGGTCATATGGTCTGGCGTCATTTCTGTCACATGGCGGTATTGGGCTATAAAGGCATAAGCCAAATCTCTCCAAGTGCAAATTCGTGCTCTGTCCCGCTGAATGTACCACCTAACAGTCACGTTGGTTAAACTATTTTGAAAACAGTGCATCTTTAATTTCTCATCATCCAAGTATGCTTCCATCATCTAATAGTATAACTGTAGATGGGTTCAAGGACACCATGTTCCATAAAACTTTTCGAAGTTTGGGACCTTAAATTTTGGTGGTTCTATCTTTGGTACCAGGCATAGGTCTGCATGATCAATAGAGCCGAATGCATTGGTTCCCTCAATGGCTCTTAGGCGCTCTTTGAGTACATCATAGCAATGCTCGATTTTAGATTTGTTTGCTCCCGCTTCTTTCATCATCATTGGAGGTACTCCAACTGATGGAAATCGTGATACTAGCGCAATAGGAACGATCGGGGGAATGCTCGAAAGTGGCCCTTTTTGCGACAACAGGTGGTGGTGCTGATGTTTGCCCCTGAACCTGGGTGAAACTTGAAGCATGGGTAGGATCTATGTTTGCCTCGTCATCTTGCACTTGTACAACGTTTCCCTTATTTATTAGCAACTCCATTATTCTATTCATCTTATCACATAATTCTTCATGTCCCAATTCTATGCCTAGGACCCTGTTTTCCAGCTGTTTCTCCATAATCCTTGCCTTTCTTTTGGTGTTGTAGGTGTAAGTGGGCACCTCAATTTTAGCTGACCAGTGTTACTCCTCGCTTCTGTACCGAAAATCCCTTCTTTAGAACAATGATATATAAGAATGATATGCAATGGATGCTTATGAAAGTATATAATCAGTGCATGGAAATATACAAACAAAAACACAACCATGTATGCAACCTACTGTACTTTAAACAAGGTTCATGGAAAATTTTGTCATCATTAAAATCTTCCTTAGAAAAGCATCTTCATAAAAAATTGCAGAAATACAAAGAGCATTGACTAATTCAAGTAGGTCTTGGATTTGGATTCTTGGGCTTGCCCTTGGCTGCACGACTCATGCCTTCTTGAGTTGACTTCGACTTTTGGGGTGTTGGACTGGCCATTTTCTGCTTCAGAGTCCAGAACTTGGCTTCTCAATAACTAGCTTTTGTTGCACAGGGTTCTATATTTTCCAGTGCTAGGTTGAATGTATCCCTTTATTTATCCCACTGACTCTCTAGCTCCTGTATGTAAAGGGATTTTCCTTAATTTCATCATTGGCAACTTGTAGCATATGGGATTTCTAGTCAAGTTCTACTCGAAGTGCTCATATTTCCTTCCTCAGAGCCACTACTGCCTCCTATGATTGCACATAGCGGGTTTTCTATCATTTGATTTGTCAATGATAAAAAGCGACTAAATCCTCCTCCCTCTGTTCTCTTTGTTGATATTTTGTTACTACTCCCATGGCTTCCCCATGCGTCAGGTGCATACTTTCTTTTAGCTGCATTTTTGCCACTAGTGCTTTGGTTTGAGCTGCGAGGACTTTCGATATCTACCTAACCTACAGATGCACTCTGTTGGCCAACCATAGTTCATAGTTCTCTTGGAAACCTGAGTCCTGATTATTTGATTCTACTAAGTACATATGCTTCCAAGACACTACAAATTCTTGGACTTACTTTTGATTATCACCTGCAATGGTACCCATGGGAGATTTCCGCACCTGTATATGACATTGGACCATTCCATCCATGGTGATTGCCAAACGAGGCGCCTGCTGACCAGATGGCATCATCTTGCCTTCCATTTAGACTTGTTGGCTTGTTCTTCCCACTGAATTGTCCCGAATTTAGCCAAATGGATTATGATTGTTGAGAAGATAGAGCAAAAGGAACCCTAAATACATGGTAAGTGGCTCATTATCCAGACATACAACAGTGGCACACAACACGTCAAACTGGCATGCCTCCTAGTTTGACACTTATGAAGAGATCGGAAAGTTTTGGCCATAATTCTATGAACCAGATTGACTCCCTCTTTTACCTATGCCACAAAAGGAATGGTTGTGTGGTCAATGGTCCCCAGCTCCTTTCAAAATATAATTAGTCCATAGATAGCAAAGGCTATCATATGCAGATGGACCTCTTCCCTATCTTCTTTTTCCATAAGTTCCTTTAAATGTTGCTAGGTGACTTTTGTATCTTCCGTCTTCTGAATTTTAATACCAATGACATCGTGTCTTTCTTTGGCAAAGGATGTTCTGGTGTGCACATATGTTTTGTAGGGTGTTGGAAGCTTGGCTAGAAGCAACAGCAAGGTATACTCCTCAATGGTTGGAGCTAGATCCACCCCATCCATGGTAAAGCAACAGTACGAAGGATTCTAGAATTCCACCAATACTTCAATCACATAGGGGTTTACCGATACATGCAATAAGAAATCAATATATCCATACATCCGAGAGAACTTTAAAAGGTGCTGAGGTGTCCACCCTTTCCAAATGTTCTTTAGTTCTCCAAAGAATTGGATTGAGTATTTATGTTGACAGGGTCTAATAACATGATCACAGATTCTTTGCTCACACTGTCACCGCACTACCCACACCGACTCTCGAAATATGACTATTGATTTTATCTCTTGATGGATTACAATGCTCTCCATGGATGAATCAGATCTTTTCTAGAACCTTGGTAAAGTAGTTGGGATGCCTATGTGGATGCAATATTTCAGTAATAGTATCACACAGTTCAAAGCAATATGTACAAACATGAAACCATATGGAGAAGGATGGAGCTTCTGTCCCCAAACCTAGGTTGGGTTTGTATACCTATAGGGTTCTCCAAGGCTCTATCCTAGGCAATGGATTTTATGGGTAGCCATGTGTGGTTAGGCTCTAACTCCTATCGACAAAAAGGTTCCCAATCTAAGCTTCGCCTTCTCCCAAAAGGGTTCGGATAAAGTTCAAATTGAGCGAAGTGGTTTGCGGGCCCTCATAAGCCCTACCATGTGGGAACTGACACTATTACACTCCTTTCCAATCCTAGTAGGGAAAGGTCGGGTATAGAGTGTGCACAAGTGTGTGAACTTATCAATTTTTGTCTAATTCTTGTACCCCACATTCATCCACATGCTTACTTGAACACAATATTCACAATTAAATACATGCTTAAAAAAACAACAAAGGAAACAAAGTATCATGCTTATTCAAAGTATTCAAAATCAATCACATGCCTAACAAAGTATTCACAATTAATCACATGCTTGACAAAGTATTCACAATTAATCACATGCCTAACATGGAAACAAAATATTCACAAGTATTTAACTCTATATACAATTACATGCTTTACCATAATATATGCCATCACACAATGAGAGGGAGTAATCAAAAAGACTTATTATATTTGAACTTTGGGATAATTGACAATTAATTAACGGCTTGACTCTCCACGTCCCTAGTGGAGTCACCAAGCTGTCGCGATGTTCCTTGAATAGGGAGCAAGGCGAACTAGACAAGGTGGTTTTACAATATTTTTGAGGGAAAACATGGTGTAATGGTGGAGTCACCACTAACCTTTTGGAGTGTGGTTAGAACACTTGATTACTACTCAATTAAGGGTATAATCGGTCTGCGTTACTAAAGTAGGGGTTGGGAGTTCAATTACGCGAGGGGAAGGTATTAGCATCCCCGACATGCCCGTTCTACGAACGGTATCTAATTAATTGAAAATTATCCCACAAATTAAATTTATTAAGCCTTTGAAATTACTCCTTGTTAATTTAGGTGTAATCCCAAAAGGGGGGTGAATTGGGTATTTAAAAATTACTTAAGATTATTTTATCACTTAATCCCTAATTTAAGATTTAACAAAATAATCACAAGTTACGGAATACTTAGATTTCAATTGATTACACTATCCAATAAAAATAATTAAAGTTAATACCTTAACAAGCTCTGTGATACCCAATTAATTATCAAATGCACGTAATATTTAGCAACATACATACATATAAGATTGACAATTAAATTCAAGTGGAAATTAAAAGAAGATGAGGGAAGAGAGATGCAAACATAGATTTTTACGAGTTTCGGCCTACCCTGGCCTACATCCTCGCCTTGAACAACCCATTCAAGGATTCCACTAATCCGCTCTAACTGGGATAGAGCTTCTCTTTATAGTATGCTGCTTACAAAATGTGTAGCTTCTTCCTTAGCCTGGTTCACAACCTGAATCGTCAATATAATAGACAAATTAAGATTCTTGAAAAACTCAAATGCTTCTCACAAGCTAATAAGGACAATAAAATCCTAATACATACTCAAATCATATAACTTGAAGCTCAGTTGAGTGCATGTAATATGTTCAATGAAATATTTTCTAATAAATGATGAATGATCGTTGTATAAAAATATGTATGCAAATATGCTCCAAAGATCTAATTAAATGTATGATATTTATAAAAATATTTGAACGACACGTTTGCTTCAAAGATCTAATTAAATATTTGATCTTTATAAAAATATTTGAACAACAAGTTTGCTTCAAAGATTTAAATCAAATATATATTGTAATAATAAAGCTATGATGAAATCTTTGAATAAAAAATAGAAATGATAATTTTCAAAGATTCAAAACTTTAGCAAATCCTTTTCTCAAAGTAGATCTTCACATAACATATATGTGTATATATATATATATATATATATATGTATGTATGTATAAGAACTCAAGATCTGGCTCTCAAATAATATTTAACAATAAGTTTGTGAGAGGCAAAAAAGCTATGAGAATAAGATTGAATATCAAAACACAATACTTTGTTTACAAAACCTCGAAGAACACGATCTTGATTGCAACAATATGAATGAATTCCCTTTGATCTTTAAAATCAATGTAAAGAATACCCCAAAAGAGTTTGAATCTGATAGAGTGTAGGCAAGAGTGTTCAAGAGTTGTTTCATTAGGGTTTAGGGTTTGGTATATATAAGTAATTTCGTCCTTTGATTAGATTTCAATCGTTGGATCATTTAATTAAGAAGTTCTTATGCATTTTTGCGCTGAAGCACTGTTCTCTACCACAGATTTGTTGACGAGCTGGACACATTCGTCGATGAGTGTTAAACACTCATTCAACGACGAAACCAGGGGATTTTTCAACGATTAGACTCTCTGAGATTTTTGAGCTCTTGGAATTTTCTCATTGACGAGAGTAGAGCGCTCAGTGACGAGTGGCCTTCAGTCATTGTCGACGAGACTAGGAGTTTTGTTGACGAGGCCTCTGATTTTAAGAGTTGTTTTGTCTCTAACGTGTCCATGCAACCTAGAATTAATGTAAATAGATTTTTCATAAAATGCATGAGTCTTAAGGTCAGTATAGGGTCTTTTGAGCTTCCAACTACATCATTTGAGATATGTAAAATACAAACAATACTAAATACCCATTACAATTGAAAACATTGAGCTTCTTCATCCTTTCGCTCTTCTAATTCCATGGAGTGTGTAAGGTTGTATACACTTTAAGTTCCTCATGGCTTCCATGACATACATACATTCCGTGCATGCTAAGTAATGATCCTGTTCACAATCTCAATGCACAGGTAAGATACTATATGATTTGTCATTATCAAAAGGGATTAAACTCATAAAGTCAACAATCTCCCCATTTTTTATGATAACAAATACACGAGCAAAATTAGGTTAAGTCTAATAATATGGCAATGTAAGCCAGCAAATATTATAAAACAATTTTGCACTAATAAATATCCTCTTCCCTTTTGACATCAATCAAAAAGGTATACAAAAATATAAAAAGTTAAATATTTCTCCCCTTTGTTAAAAATAAATTATTTCTCCCCCTGCTTTAAACAATGTATCTCTCCCCCTTTATAAAGATATAGCCATTTAGTGAAATCAAATTTCATGTTTAACATACGACAACATTTCAATCGACATTGATATAGGTAAGAAATTCAGTTCATTAAAGTCCAAAGGTCATGCGCATATCAACATATATCATATATCCATAAAATATTTAACATGCAATAGTCATTACCAAATTTTAATTTAAGTTGCTCCCCCTCAGCTATGTATTCTAATATATCTCTAGGTAACTTCTCCACTATGCATTAGGCCTAATTCACGTCTAATTTGGATAAACCTATCATCTGAAAGTGGTTTCGTGAATATATCTACCCATTGTTCATCTGTGCACACAAACTCAAGTGCCACATCCCCCTTTTGCACATGGTCACATAGAAAATGATGTCTAATTTCTATGTTCTTAGTTCGTAAATGTGATATGGGATTCTTTGAGACATTTATTGCACTCGTATTGTCACATTTTATAGGAACATATTCATAGTACAATCCATAATCCATTAGTTGTTGCTTCATGTAAAGCGTTTGAGCACAACAACTTCCAGCCGCTATGTATTCTGCCTTGGCTATGGACAATGCAACTGAATTTTGTTTCTTGGAAAACCAGGAAACTGAGGATTGGTGTAAAAAGTGACAAGTTCCACTCGTGCTATTTCAATCTACTTTGCTATTGGCATAGTCAGCATCAAAGTAACTAACAATCTCCATGGAAGTGTACTTAGGATACCATAATCCAAGTTCAGTAGTTCCAATAAGGTATCTAAGTATTCTTTTAATTGCTAATAAATGTGACTCTTTAGGTGCAGCCTGAAATCTTGTGCACAAGCATACACTAAACATAATATCAGGCTTACTAGCAGTTAGGAATAACAGGCAACCAATCATTCCACGGTAGAGCTTAACATCCACTAGTATACCTTGCTCATCTTTATTTAATTTTGTTGAAAAGCTTATAGGTGTTCCTAAAATTTTATCATCTTCCATGTTAAACTTTTTGAGAAAGTCTCTAATGTACTTTAATTGATTTAAAAAAATCTCATGTTTTGCTTGTTTGATCTGAAGTCCTAGAAATAAGTTAAGTTCACCCATCATGCTCATTTCAAATTCACTTTGCATGCAACTGGAAAACTCATTACACAACTCTTCGTTGGTTGCTCCAAAAATGATATCATCTACGTATATTTGTGCTAGGAGTAAGTTATCATTTTTAGTTTTTATGAAAAGTGTTGTGTCAATCTTCCCTCTAGTAAATCCATTTTCTAGAAGAAAACCACTAAGCCTTTCTTACCAAGTTCTAGGAGTTTGCTTCAATCCATACAAGGCTTTAGTCAATTTATAGATATGATTTGGAAATTTGTGGTTTTCAAACCCTGGGGGTTATTCAACATAGAATTTCTCATTAGTATAGCATTTAGAAATGCACTTTTCATGTCCATTTGATATAATTTGAAGTTCTTAAAAGCAGCATATGCCAATAACATCCGAATGGCTTCCATTCTAACTACAGGAGAAAATGTTTCCTCAAAATCTATGCCTTCCTTTTGGTTGCATCGTTGAGCTACTAGTCTAACTTTGTTTCTCACTACTATTCCATTTTCATCTTTCTTGTTCTTATATATCCATTTTGTTCCAAAAACTATATGATTATTGGGTCTAGGAACTAATGTCTAGACTTTATTTTTCTAAAATTGATTTAATTCTTCTTGCATAGATATTACCCATGATTCATCCTCAATTGCCTCACTCACATTCTTAGGTTCTTCTAGTGATAAGAATGCAAAGTGGCTAACCATATTTCTAAGTGAAGATCGTGTAGCTACTCCACGTGATGGTTCACCTATGATTTGATCAATGGGGCGATTCCTTACATACTTCCATTCCCTAGGTGGCTCATTAACCTCTCTTTCTACTTGATTATCTTTAGAAGATGTTTCGTTAACTTCAATGTTCTTATCTGAGTTATTTTCAATAGATAGTTTTTCTAATCCCTTACTTATCTAGAGACTCGAAAAATTAATTTAATAATAAGAAATAAAAGAAAAGAGAGTAAAAGAAAAGAAATAAAAGAGAAGGAAAAAGGGAAAGAGAGCATCAACAAGGGTTTGTCGACAAATCCAGAGTCATTGTCAATGAATGTCCCTATAGTTCTTATCGATGAAGTACACTTGTCTCGTTGACAAGAGGATATCGAGAGTTTGTGAAATTTCAGGAAATTTCTAGTTCGTCGATGAACCAGCCTCTTTGTCGACAAAGTGCTTTCATGGGTTCGTCGATAAATCACTTGAACTCGTCGACGAACACTAGCATGTAAATGTGGAAATCTTCATTTTTTCAATGTATTTTCTCTCTCCTCTCTCTCTCTCTCTCTCTCTCTCTCTCCCTCTCTCTCTCTCTCTCTCTCTCTCTTCGATTTCGGCTCCGATAAAGCCCGGTTTAACGATTAGGAACCGCCACGAGGTTCCAAGGAAGATTCTCTCCAACTTAGGCGGGATAGATTTTCAGTTTGTAGTTCCGAGGCGTCATCCCAAAATCAGGGTAAGTAAGATATTTTAGGGTTTAATGCATTTTTTGGAGTATTTGAAACCTAGGAAGTATTAAATGAAAGTTGTTTAGGAAATTAGTTGTTTAACTTGGGAAAAATATGATTTTTAGGGTTTTATGCTACAAACATCGAGGAGTGTATGTTTTAGGGTATTAGTGGACCTCCTAGTTAGCCAGGTAAGGGAATAAATTATAGCAGTCTTTACTAAAAATTATTGGTTGAGAAATATGAGAAATGGAAATATGATATTTTACCTAAAATTTATTGTGATATGAATATCAGATGAAAATTATGTGGCATATGATTTATACTAAAATGTATTTTAAATTGAGTTAAATGGTTTACATTGAGAATAATGAGCCTATGAAATGTGTACTAAAAAATGAGATTTGAAATGTGAAAGATGATGAAAGTGATATATACTGAAAAGTATATTCTGAGAAATGATGAAATATAAGATATGGAAATGTTTTGTTGAGAAATGTTGAATAACGTGAAATGAGATATGTATATGTTATTATGAGATAAAATGAGTATTGAATTGATGAAATATCATTGAAATGATGAAATGAATTTTAAATGCAAAAATGAAAATACTGCAATGTGAAATCTACAATGTAAATCTTGAGATGTGATATACTGAAAATGTGAATATTTCAATATTAATGCTGTAATGAGAATGATATATAGGAATATTGATATGTGAACATAAGAATGGAAATATTGCAACATGAATACTGCAATATGAATTTGAAATGAGAATACTGGAAATGTGCAAAATTGCATTGTGAAATACTGCAATTGTGAAATATCGAAATGTGAAAATGGGAACCCAGATAGATAGATGTATTGTTGAAATGGGCATGGTACTGTTGCTAGTGGTGATTATGTGCAACCACATAGACTCGTGGAGCGTATGGCGTGACACTTTGAAAGAGCTAGTGTGAAGGGTTGTTTTGCCCCCTAGGTTTAGACCAGAGTATATGGCAGACCATTCGTACTACAGACGAGTATATGGTATGATTATTTTGATCTAACTGGGTGGGCCAACTGAAGTTAGGTCCAGCCTTTGGGCCACACAACCCTAACCATGGGGGGATGCATGACATAGAGTATGGAGAGTGACCTCAACTATGGGGTGAAGCATGGCATGGAAAATATCCTCAAGGCAGCCATGAGTTACAAATGCGGATGTATTGGTTACTGAGGACACTCATAAGCTAGATGTGAAATCGAAATGAAATGGAAAATGATATAACATGAGTTAATAATATAAATAATTAAGGAGAAGTAAAACACTCGACCTGAGGGCTTACTGACTAAGGTGAGTGCCCTGATGAGTATCAGTTGTAGCCGAACCCAAGTTATTTGGGCAAGGATACAAACGATATTAGAGTAGAGGGGAGCTACATGTATGGGCGTATATTCTCCCCTATTCTCAGGATCTTTGTTGGTAAATATGGGTTGCGTGCGTATGGTTTTGGAAATGAAAGTAAAAGCTTATGAAATCTTGTGTTTTATATTTATATGTTTATGAGTGGAAATAGTATATTTTCTTAAGAGATATTATCACTTAAATGAATATATGTTATGATATAATGAATTCATACTGTCACACAATGTAGATAATTTATTTTGTCTTACTGAGATGTCTCTCATCCAATCATTTAAATATTTCAAGATGGTATCAGAGGTTTTGACATGGCTGATATGTGACTAATATGTTTTTATTTATAAGAGAAGAAATGGTTTAAGAAATTGGGGCACCAAAGTTTGGTATCAGAGCTTAAGTTGTTAGGTTCTGTAGACTTTAGTAAAAATTAGAATACAATACCACAGTGTAGGAATGGATATTGACGAGATATGAGTTAGTTGTTGTTAAAGGATGAGATTGGAACTTAGGGTTCTATCTTGCGACCTGGAGGTAGGAGTTCCGTGGTTGTTTCTGTATTTTTCCTGGGGTGACGACTTCTAGAAAATCATGGATACTATCGTCGCTTCTTGTTTCTAAGTGGTAGGATTGAATATTAAATGGGGATTAAGTATGTTAAGAGATATATATAGAAGAATATCTTGTGGGTTTTAGTATGCTGGCTGTGTTAGTGATTGATGAGGAAAAAAGTCTAAAACTGTTTTATACCATTTGTAGTATGGATCCAAGAAGTAATAGTGTACATGATGGGGGTGATGATGCAGGGCCTTCTAGTATAGGTAGCAGAGATCCTGATGCTATACTACGTATGTCACCCAGTAGGTAATGGCAGAGATGACTAGAGGTTCAGGGGAGCAGAGCTGCATGATTGAGCAGTTCAAGCATATGAGACCCCCATCATTCTTTGGAGAAGTTGATCCACTTGTGGCTGAGAACTGGGTCCAGGATATAGAGGATATGTTGGAAGTTCTTCCGTGTACAAATGAGCAGAAAGTACTGTTTGCGACATTTAAGTTGATAGGGGAGGCAACATGTTGGTTAAGGTCGGTGAGACTATTGGAGGAGCAGAGACCTAACCCTGTACCTGACTCTATAGGAAAGAATTAAAGCGACTCATAGGAGTGATGTAGAGTTGGTAGAGCTTGTAGAGAAAGTGCAGGATGGTTAGAAGGCAGATTTCAGTATCTCAGATGATGGAGCCTTGAGGTTCCATACCAAGTTGTGTGTACCTGCTGATCTTGAGATTAAGAAAGTGATTCTGGAAGAAGCATACCGATCCCTATATATGTTACATCCAAGTAGCACTAAAATATATAGGGATCTTCGGAACTCTTTTGGGTGGTGGAGCAGTATGAAAAGAGTGATCGTCGAGTTTGTAGTACAGTGTTTGACATGCTAGCAAGTGAAAGTTGAGCATTAGAGATCGGTGTGGTCATTGCAGCCGTTGTACATTCCTGAGTGGAAATGGGAACATATAACGATAGATTTTGTCAAAAGATTACCGCTGGCACTACATGGGCAGGACGCCATTTGGGTAGTCGTAGATCGGCCGACGAAGACTGCCCATTACCTACCTATCAGAGTTAATTACTCCTTATACAGACTAGTAGAGTTTTATATACAAGAGACAGTTAGAATGCATGGCGTGCTAGTGTTCATAGTTTGAAACCAAAATCCACGGTTTACATCCTGTTTCTAGATGAGTTTGCAAGGAGCCATGGGATCTCAGTTATCATTCAATACAACATTTCATCCTTAGTTAGATGGGAAAAAAGAGAGAATGATATAGATATTGGAGGATATGCTACGTGCATGTGTGCTGGACTTTGGAGGCAGTTGGATCAAGTTTTTGCCATTAGTTGAATCTACATATAATAATAGTTATTAGACCAGCATTGGGATGACCCCATTTGAGGCATTATATGGTAGGAGGTGCCGATCTCCATTGTACTGGGATGAAATTGGGGAAAGCCAGATATTGGGGCCAAAGCTGATATAGCAGACTCAGGATAAAGTCAGACTCATCAGAGATAGGATTAGAGCAACACAGAGTCGGCAGAAGAGTTATATAGATACTTACCGACAAGAGATAGGGTTTGACACTGGGGATCATGTGTTTCTAAGGGTGGTACCGTTGAAAGGAGTTATGAGATTTGGGAGGAAGGGTAAACTGAGCCTTAGGTATATTGGGCCATTCCAGATTCTTGAAAGAGTGGCTCCAGTTGCCTATAGGTTGGCATTACCACCTGTTTTGACTAGAATTCACGACGTATTTCACGTTGCCATGTTAAGGAAGTACGTCCCAGATCCCTTCCAGGTGATCAAATATGAGGCACTGAAGCTTATTGATGCCTTGTCTTATGAGGAAATGTTAGTGCAGATTTTGGATTAAAAAGAGCAGAAGTTGTGTACGAAAAGCATACCACTGGTAAAATTTCAGTGACACAACCATGCAATAGAGGAAGCTTCTTGGGAATTAGAGGAGCAGATGTGCCAGATATACCCACACATTCAGTGGGACTCAAGGTTGAGGTATGTATTTTGATTTAAATAATGTAGTATAGGATAGGTAGTGTCTGATTTGGTTTATGAATGGTTTTAGGAGAGTTTATTTGGGTTATTGTAATCTCCTAAGACCATAATGTAACCACAGTATTCCTCCACCATAAGTGAGGCTAATTAAAAAAATGGTGGTGTTTCTTCGTAAGTATGAAAAGGTGATAAATGACAAATTTCAAGGATGAAATTTTATAAGAAGGCGATAATGTAGAAACCTGAAAAATTAAATTAATAAGAAGTAATAAAAGAAGAGATAGGAAAAGAAAAGAAATAAAAGAGAAGGAAAAGGGAAAGAAAGGATCAGTAGGGGTTCGTCAACAAACCCAGAATCTTCATCGACAAATGTCCCTATAGTTCTCGTCGACGAAGTACACGTGTCTCGTCAACGAGAGGATACCGAGAGTTTGGGGAATTTCAGGAAATTTCAGGTTCATTGATGAACCAGCCTTTTCATCGACAAAGTGCCTTCATGGGTTCGTCGACGAATCACTTGAACTCATCAACAAAATCCGTCCTATAAATATGGAAACCCTCATTTATCAACGTATTTTCTCTCTCCTCTCTCTCTCTTTCTCTCTCTAAACCTACAATTTACCCTCTATCTTTCTTCAATTTCAGCTACGTTAAAGCCCCATTTAAGGATCAGGAACCGCCACAAGGTTCCTAGGAAGATTCTCTATAACTTAAGCAGAGCAGATTTTCAGTTTGGAGTTCCGGGCATCATCCTAAAATTAGGGTAAGTAAGATATTTTAGGGTTTAATGGGTTTTTTTGGAGTATTTGAAACCTAGGAAGTATTAAACAAAATTTGTTTGGAAAATGAGTTGTTTAACTTGGGAAAAATGTGATTTTTAGGATTTTGAGCTACGAACGTCGAGGAGCGTATGTTTTAGGGTGTTAGTGGACCTCTCAATAAGCCAGGTAAGGAGAATAAATTATAGCAATCTTTTCTAGAAATTAGAAATATGATAATGGAAATATTATATTTTACCTGAAATTTATTATGATATGAATATCAGATGAAAATTGTGTGGCAAATGATTTATACTGAAATTTATTTGAAATTGAGTTAAATGGTTTACATTTAGCATAATGAGCCTATGAAATGTGTACTGAAATACAAGATTTGAAATGTGAAAGATGATGAAAAGTGATATGTACTGAAAGGTACCTTATGAGAAATGATGAAATATGAGATTTGGAAATGTTTTATTGAGAAATGTTGAATAACGCAAAATAAGATATGTATATGTTATTATAAGATGAAATGAGTATTGAATTGATGAAATATCATTGAAATGTGAAATGAGTTGTAAATGTAGGAAATGAAAATACTGGAATGTGAAATCTACAATGTAAATCTTGAGACGTGATTACTAAAAATGTGAATATTGCAATATTAATGCTACAATGAGAATGATGATATATGAATATGAGAATGGGAATATTGCAACGTGAATACTGCAATATGAATGTGAAATGAGAATACTGGAAATGTGAAAAATTGCATTGTGAAATACTGCAATTGTGAAATATCGAAATGTGAAAATAGGAACCCCGATGGATGGATGTATTGTTGAAATGAGCACAATACCGTTACAAGTGGTGATTAAGTGCAACCACACGAACTCGTGGAGTGTATGGCGGAACACTTCGAAAGAGCTAGTGTGTAGGGTTGTTTTAACCCCCCTAGGTGTGGACCAGGGTATATGGCAGGCCATTCGTACTATAGACGAGTATATGGTATGATTATTTTGATTTAACCGGGTAGGCTAACCGTAGTTAGGTCCAGCCTTCGGGCCGTACAACTCTGACTATGGGGGGAAGCATGGCGTGGATTATGGAGAGTGACCTTGACCATGGGGTGAAACATGGCATGGAAAATATCTTCAGGGCATCCATGAGTTATAGACGAGGATGTATTGGTTACTAAGGACACTCATGAGCTAGATGTGAAATGGAAATGAAATGTAAATGGAAAATGATATAGCATGAGTTAATAATATAAATAGTTAAAGTGAAGTAAAACACTCTGCCTGAGGGCTTACTGAGCAAGGTGAGTGCCCTGATGAGTATTATTAGTAGCCAAACCTGAGTTATTTGGGCAAGAATACAAATGATATCAAAGTAGAGGGGAGCTATATGTATGGGCATGTATTATCCCCTATTCTCAAGAACTTTGCTGGTAAATATGGGTTGCATGCGTATGGTTTTGGAAATGAAAGTAAAATCTTATGAAAGCTTGTGTTTTATATTTATATGTTTATGAGTGGAAATGATATATTTTCTCAGAAGATATTATCACTGAAATGATTATATGTTATGATATAACGAAACTCATACTACCACGCACTGTAGATAATTTCTTCTATCTTACTGAGATGTGTCTCACCCAATCATTTAAATATATTAGGAAACTAAGATAGACCAGGTGACAAAGCTTCAAGATAGAGGGGAGCTGATACCCTGTGTAGACAGGGTGAGTGTTCTGAGCTAGGGATGGAGGATACCCCTAGAGCATTTTGTGTTTCTTTTTGGGAATGTATTAGACATGTATATCTGGATGAATTAATACTCTGGTATGTGTATTCACTGTGGTATGTATAAATATAATGATTTTCGCTATTAGGTTTGTGTATAAGAATGATTGTGTACCAGATACTTGATTACGCGCCAAAACTGCGTAATTGGGCATCTTAATATGGGTTTTACGGCTTATATTTTTAATTAAATGTCTAAATTTGTCCAATATGTTAATAAAGTGCCAAAATTATCATTCTTGAGTTTTATTGTGCAATTTACGAATTATCAATAATTTTTTATCGCAGGAAAAGTCCTCGGAACCAAAACCAACACCTCTTCGTATTTTGTACATAACTTTTCTGTCCAAGTTTCGATCAAGATGATTCAAATTTTTGGAGAAAGAGGAAAAGATGATCTACAACATTCATGTTTTGAGTTTTGTGAGAAATGGGATTTAGAAGGGTCAAATTTGGCGATGAATAGAGAACAAAAAAAAAATTAAAAAAAAAAAAATATGGATATATGATGTGACCTGGCCATGCAGGCCGGGTCAATTCTTTCCAACAGGGTTGGGTTGAGCCAGACGGGTAGGGCAGCAAGACCTTTACTTTATAAATTTCCCCTGCGCACATAGAAACGGGCATCTCCTTTCTCTTCTTCTTCTTCTTCCTCTCCCCTGCTCTCTCTTTCTTCTTCTTCTTCTTCTTCTATCCTTACTTCTCTTCGCTGTTTCCTGCCTTCTCTCTCGGTATCCCTTTTAGTTTTTCTTTCCCTTAGTCCTTCTCTTCTTCTTCTCCTCCCTCACCCTCTATTCCCTGTTTTGCAACCAGTCCGAGGACCCCCCTACTCAGCCTGCAGCAGACCACCACGAATAGCAGACTCCACAATAGCACGAAGCCATCCTCCCTGCTGCAGCAACCATTGAAGCCTCTCTCCCGAGCCACTGCCACACCAGCTGAACCCAAGGCAACCACACAGCCAGTTGCTATCCTACGAAGCAGCAGTAGCAGCCTACTGCCATTACCAACCACAACAGCCCGAGCACCCCCTGTTTTTCTCTCCTTTTCTTTTATTTGCTTTCTTTGTTTTTATTTTGGTTGAATGATGTGCTGTTTCAATTTGAGGTTGTTAAAAGTTCAATTTTTAATTGTTATTTGAATTGTTTCATGTTTACTACCGTGTTCACCTTGTTTTAATATTATTAAGTTTCAACTAGTTGTTTGATTTTTATTTTTATTTTTAGAAAGAGTTAATTGTGGTTTGGTTTAGTTTAGTTTCTTTCTTGTTAAAGTTCGTGTTTTTATGTCGTCTGGGTATTGCTCAAGTGTTTAAAGTACTAAGTTTTGGTTCTATCTCTTGAAGTGTGTTAAAATTCCGGTCTTAAGTGTGTGTGTGTTTTATTGAGTTTCCATTGCATACTTTATTTCCTTGTTTGAAGTTGCCATTTTTAATTAATGCATGTTTCAGTGTTTCCTTAAGTAGGTTAGGGTTTCCATTCTTGCTTTTTAGTTTAGTGAATGTTAGTTTTAGGGTTTAAATTGCATGTCATTTAATTTGTCAAAAGTGAAATTGAACAATCTTGAAAATCCTGAATCTGAACTGAGTTCAGTATATTTTTATTTTCGATTGGACGAACGTAAAATTAGATATTAAAATGTATACCTTGAGGAGACGATCTAGCCCTTGGGATGAATATTACACGACGTAACTCCTATACTTGGGATAGCTTTCGAGCTGCTTATTTTTGGAGTGAGTCAAGTTTTTGGCGCCGTTGTCGGGGATTTCCAGTTTTAATTTCGAATTTTGTGTTTTCCCAATTGTTTTCTGATTTTTTTTCTTCAAATAAATAGAAAAATAAAAAAAAATTGAAAAATGAAAAATTAAAAAATATATATATATTTGTCTGTTGCCGTGTTAGTGGATTTCTGCTGGCTATTGTGATGTTTGATGCCTTGGGTTCGAGATAATTCGAATCGATTGTGTAGACTTTCACCTAGCACTAGTAGGGATACGCATAGCACCGAATCTGACTGTTCACCTATTAGTCCTGAGAGTGATTCTGAATTTGAGCTAAATAATCTGTTTGGCCACTATTTCGAAGAAGCTATGGCTGCACATGCACCACGTACTCTTGAAGATTTTCTACAGCCTACACGCACCTCTACACCTTCATGCCTTGTGTTGCCACAAGATGCACCAAATTTCACTCTTAAGCATGGCATGTTATCTGTTATTCCCTAGTTTTACGGGATGGACTCTGAGAGTCCGTACTAACACTTGAAGGATTTTTAGATGGTTTGCACCACTTTCATTAATAGGGCTGGGATTGATGAATACATTAAACAGCATTTGTTTCCCTTTTCTCTAGAAAGACAAGGCAAAAATCTCATTTAATTCTTTGCGCCCTAACTCTATTACTAGCTGGGTTGAAATGTAGTGTGAGTTCTTACATAAGTTCTTTCCTTTTCAGAGAACTCAGTACCTGTAGGAGCAAATCAGTCAGTTCATGCAAAAAGATGGCGAGACATTCCAAGCATGTTGGGAGAGATTCAAGGACCTGATGAACATATGTCCGCATCGCAGATTCGAATCTTGGAGGTTAGTGAACTATTTTTTTTACTGCTTTAACCCCTGCCTGCAAACAATTTGTATAGACTATATGCAATGGGATGTTCTTCCGTAAGGAACCAATGAGGGCTTATCATTTTTAGACTATCTAGCTAAGAGTGCCAAACAATAGAACACGCATCCTAAACCGGCACTAATAGCAGCACAACCTCTACGAGCAATCAGTGGTGGAGGCCGATACGAGGTCAAAGAGGAGACTAGCTTACAAGTTCTAGTTGCTGCATTGTCTAAGAAACTGGAAGTTATGGAATCAGAGAAAGCAAAATATGAGGTTTACACTATCTGTAAGACTTCAAACCACAGGCCTCAGGACTGTCAATTCCTGCGAGTAGACCTGATCGGGTACCATCGACAAATTGGGTCAACACAACGCAGAATCAGCCGCTCTCGAACACTTATAACCCAAGATGGCGGAATCATCCGAACCTCCCATGGAAAAATGATCAACCAAGTCCATCATCCTTATGGTATCAGCAAGTTCCTAAATCGTATGCACCGCCTCCGCAATAGATATATCAGCCAGTTGCCGCTCCTCCACCACATTATTAGCCGCAACAGATTTCTCAAAGTTACGCACCACTAGGATTTCAACCAACTCTAGTTCCTATCTCAGCGAAGAAGTCTTTTGATGATAGCATGGCGCAAATGGCAAACATGTTTCAGCAATTCATGCAGATTCACATCACGACCAGCAATCAGAGTAGTCAATCATTTAGTAAATTGAAAGATACCATGAATAAGACAAGTACATAGTTGAACACCATGGAAAAAGGGAAATTCCCTGCACAACCTCAGCCAAATCCCCAGGTATATAGACCGCAACAGCAACCGAGGCACCATGTTTCAGGGGATATGCTTGAGTCAGTAAAGGCAGTTATTACCTTGCGAAGCAGAAAAGAAGTTGCCCGTCTTGAAATGCCCACTAACCAACAAACAGCCGTGCCGGCACATGAGAGGACAGATGAGACAGATAAAGGAAAAGAAAAATCAGATGAGGCCAGCTCAAGTTTAACAAAGTCAGATAATAAAGAGGATGATCCAGTTAAGGAATACCAACCTATGGTACCGTATCCTCAGCGGTTGACATCTGGTCAAAAGAATAAGTATCATATGGAGATCTAGGAGATATTCAAACAGGTGAAGATCAATATTCCACTTCTAGAGGCCATACAGCAAATCCCAGCATATGCAAAATTTCTGAAAGACCTATGCACAGTAAAAAGGAAATTAAACGTGAAGAAAATGGCTTTCTTGACTGAGCAAGTCAGCACGTTGATACTAAATCAAAGTCCACAAAAACTTAAAGACCCTGGGTCTCCCACGATTTCAATCTTGATTGGTGAATCTCGCATTGGGAGAGCTTTACTTGACTTGGGGAGTAGTGTGAATCTGCTCCCATTCTCGATATATAAACAATTAGGTTTAGGTGAACTGAAGAAGACCAATATGATGCTACAATTAGCAGACATATCCGTAAAAGCTCCACAAGGCATCATTGAGGATGTATTAATTCAGGTTGACAAATTCTACTACCCAATGGATTTTGTTGTTCTGAAAATGCAGCAGCATGTGTCCACCATCTATCAGGCCCCTGTTATCCTTGGCCGACCATTCCTTGCAACTTCTAACGCTTTAATCAACTTTTGAAGCGGAGTACTCAAGCTTACATTCAGGAACATGACACAAGAAATGAACGTGTTTAATAAAATGCCGACTGGGCATGAGGAATCAGAGGTACACGCAGTAGACATAGTGGATGACTTGGATGCAATGGAGTTGTTTTCAGTAGTTGGTCTAGATGATACATGTGAAAGTGAAGCTCCTAGACAACTTGAGGTAATTGATGAGCTATCCACAGGGATAGATGAAATACAGATCCATGATGAGCAATGAAGACCGCCGGAATTGACTATGCTAAACATCACCTATCCAATCACCGACATGTCATACGGCCCTCGAGTTGATGATATTGTGAACTACTTTGCTACCAATTGAACATTACTACAGGACAAGCGACAGTTCTTTTCCAAAGTCAAGATTATATTTGAGAAGATGGGTTGTCTTAACCGCAAAGCATGGCTCGAGGAATTGGATGATTCGCACTGGGCTTACCGAGCTGCAATCAAGAGAATTTCAAGAATGACTCCATACATGTTGATTTGCGGTAAGGGATGTGATATGCTTGTTAAAATTCAGCATTATATATTTTAGATCATAAAACAGATTAACTTTTTACTTGATAATGCCATAGGGTTGAGAAAATTGCAGGTGCATGTGCCCACAAAATCTAAAAGAAAAGCGTATGACAAGGACCGCTTAGAGAAGAGGCAAATGAAGGTGCTGCATAAACACAAGGAAAAACAACCCTTCTCAAGTCAACAAGACTCTCTTTGCAACTCTAAATACCGTCTATTTCCGTGGAAGCTAAGACCCCGCTGTGGCTCGTATATCGTTGAACATGCTCGTTCCCACAGCATAGTAGAAATGGTGGGTCCAATGAATGATAATAATGTCAAGGTCAAGGAGCAGTAGCTCAAGCCTCCCACGATTCCATTCGATCCTAATAAGGAGGTCTTACTTCTGCAAGACCGTAGGGGAGTCCTCTGACATTCCCACGTTACTACTTTCTTTTTCATTTTTTTTTATTTTCATTTTATTTATTTATTTATTTATTTTTTTGTATCTTTCTTTTTCTTCTATCGCATTTGTCAGTAGTAATTTCCCATTAGCTGTTCACCGTGCACAATTTTTAATTCCCCTATGCTTTCACATTGAGGACAATGTTCCACTTTAGTTGCCGGGGGGGGGGGGGATGAGCATTCGCATATGACACTGTGCACGTATACGTACTGGGTCTTATTAAAAACAAAAAAACAAAAAAAAAAATCAAAAGAAAGAGAGAAAGAAAGAGGAGCACTGAAGAATTACATTGCATTATGCCATGCTTAACACTGCGTATACCCTTCACATACTCGAGTATAACTTACAAATAACACACTTAAGTCAATCATGCGTAGTTTCTATTTATGTGATCTTATGACTCCATGAAGAATTGATTGGTCGTACATTCGTGTTAATCTAGCTATATAATTTCTTATATTTACACGACATCTCACAAGATTTAATAAACACATTCACATGATTCATTGCACTTAGGGTTTCCTGTGAGCACTGAGAGAACACCCATGATGACTATGACACCTCGTGAGGTATTGTTGAGCCAATTATCGTTCTTTTGAGTTTTTGACGTCAGCTCAGAGTTCATGAAACTCAACTTTCCTTTTTTTTTTTTTTTTCTGGATATCCTTTGTACACTAGTTTATGTTTTGATTTGCTAGCCTAGAGGTGACACCTAGTGGGGAGATAGAAACCTAGGTCTTGTAGCCTACTCAAAATGTGAAGGCTGAGCCACCCTAGAGATAGACTTAATTCATGAACCCCTATTCGAGCTCAATTCCCACTGATGGTATGAAGATTACAAAAGAAGTGTTAAGATTGTCCTAATTGCACAAGAAAAGACAAAAAAATAAAATAAAAAATGAGCAGAAGAAAGAATAAGCAGTAAACATGCGCATGAAATGAAATGTCAATGCCGGTCCACATACATATTACAAAAGTTAAGGACATGACACATATTTTCCACGTATGAAGATTCTTCAACCGGTTAATGCCTTAGATGTACTCACGATAAGTTTGTGAATAAGTTGATCTAGGGTGGTCTTAGTTGGATGTGGCGAGTAAGTGAGAAGATGCTAGGGTGAAGGACCCGATACCTTATAGATAGGCTAGATCCTTTCTAGACTAGTCCACTCCGTACATTTATCGTCATTCCTTTCAGTATGCGAGATGTTTGATTGCAACACTCTTCCTCACATATGATGAGTGAACTCATTTTCTTTGAGTGTTTTTGAGGGTATACCAGTTAGGTCAAGTCTAAGCGACAAGTGTCCACTGGGGGTATCCTAGGTGTACTGAGTCACACATATGACACACACCTTAAGAGTTTACCTATTTATACTCAGACTTATATGACTGCATTAACTCTGAATGTGCCACTGATTAACTTCATGTGAGTATACTGCTCTTAAATGACATATAAATGATGAAACTTGCATGAGTGACGTGCTTTGGAGTTGTGTACTGAATATGAACAAGCCTGTGTGAAATTCAGCGGTATTCTTGTATGTGAAATGGTATGCTTGTGTCACATGTGCTTTAATTTCATGATCACTGGAGTTGTAGTTGTAGGCACCACTCCAAGATTCATTCACATCATTTTCTAGAGACTAGCAAAACGTTAGTTGGGGGGTGTGATTACGCACCAAAACTGCGTAATTGGGCATCTTAATTCGGGCTTTACGGCTTATAATTATTAATTAAAGTCCAAATTTGTCCAATATTTTAATAAAGTGCCAAAATTATCATTCTTGAGTTTTATTGTGCAATTTATGAATTTTTGATAATTTTTTATCGCAGGAAAAGTCCTGGGAACAAAAACCGACACTTGTTCGTATTTCGTGCATAACTTTTCCGTCTGAGCTCCGATTGAGACGATTCAAATTTTAGGAGAAAGAGGAAAGGATTATCAAAAACTTTTTGTGTCTGTTTTGTGAGAAACGGGCTCCAGAAAGGTCAAATTTGGTGATGAAAAAAGAACAAAAAAAAATGAAAAAAAAATATATATGGATATATGATGTGACCCAGCCATGCAGACCGTGTCAGTTCTTTCCAATAGGGTCGGGTTAAGCTAGGTGGGTAGGGAAGAAAGCCCTTTACTTTATAAATTTCCCCTGTGCACATAGAAACAGGCATCTCCTTTCTCTTCTTCTTCTTCTTCTTCTTCTTCTTCTTCTTCTTCTTCCTCTCCCCTGCTCTCTCTTTCTTCTTCTTCTTCTATCCTTACTTCTCTTTGTTGTTTCTGGTCTTCTCTCTCGGTATCCTTTTTAGTTTTTATTTCCCTCAGTACTTCTCTTATTCTTCTCCTCCCTCACCCTCTATTCCCTATTTTGCAACCAGTCCGAGGACCCCCGTGCTTAGCCTGCAGCAGACCACCACGAACAGCAGACTCTACAATAGCACGAAGCCATCTTCCTTGCTGCAGCCACCATTGAAGCCTGTTACCCAAGCCACTGCCACACCAGCTCAACCCGAGGCAACCACACAGCCAGCTATTGTCCTACGAAGCAGCAGCAGTAGCCTGCTGCCCTTACCAACCACAATAGCCCGAGCACCCCCTGTTTTTCTCTCTTTTTCTTTTATTTGCTTTCTTTGTTTTTATTTTAGTTGAATGATGTGATGTTTTAATTTGAGGTTGTTAAAAGTTTGATTTTTAATTGTTATTTGAATTTTTTCATGTTTACTACAGTGTTCACCTTGTTTTAGTATTATTGAGTTTCAACTAGTGGTTTGATTTTTTTTTTTTTTTGGGAAAGATTTAATTGTGGTTTGATTTAATTTAGGTTCTTTCTTGTTAAAGTTCGTGTTTTTATGTCGTATGGGTATTGTTCATGTGTTTAAAGTACTAAGTTTTGGTTCGATCTCTTGAAGTGTGCTAAAATTACGGTCTTAAGGGTGTGTGCGTTTTATTGAGTTTCCATTGCATACTTTATTTCCTTGTTCGAAGTTGCCATTTTTAATTAATGCATGTTTCAATGTTTCCTTAAGTAGGTTAGGGTTTCCATTCTTTATTTTTAATTTAGTGAATGTTAGTTTTAGGGTTTAAATTGCGTGTCATTTAATTTGTCATCCTGAATCTGAACCGAGTTTAGTACATTTTTATTTTCGATTGGACAAACGTAAAATTAGAGATTAAAACGCATTCCATGAGGAGACGATCTAGCCCTTGGGCTGAATATTACACGACGTAACTCCTATACTTGGGATAGCTATCGAGCTGCTCATTTTTCGAGTGAGTCAATACTTTTGGCCTAAAATGACTTTTCAATCTTGTTTTGATGATAACATATAAAGGATGATTTAATATGTGTTGGTTGAGTGATGATGTTTCGGGATTGCTTATAGACAAAGTTTAAACTAAAGAAATGCAAATGAAAAGTTCAAAGCTTACTTGGGACTCTAAAGCTACATATTCAAAGACATCGAAAGAAGCTCAAGCAATACCAAAAAAGATCAGAGAATGAGGAAACTTAAAAGCTAACTCAAAGCTCAAGTCAAAGAGGACACAAAGCAAATATATCATGGAATACTTGAAGACTAGAGTTTTAGGCTTTAAGAACATTGATGGAAGTACTTCATGTTTAAATATCTTATGGAAATATTTTGAAAGCTCTTTAGGGGTAATTATGGACTTAGAGACCTTATTTCAAACCCCAAAAAATGTTTTGTAAGTAATGAATGCAAGAGAGCAAACAGAACTTTTGAAAACTAAAATGCAAAACCAGAAAATGGTCTATCCAGACAATCGAGGTACAGTGCTAGAAGACTGAAGAGTCACTTTAGAAGATTGAATTTTTCATTCAATCTACTAAAGAATTTCTTCAGAAGACTAAAGAATTAGTTCAGTTTACTTAAGAATTTCCTGAAGGAATACAAAACAGGCAGTATGCCCTCGGATGACTGAACCCTCAGTTCAGTCATCTAACCCTCTGTCCGGACTAAAATTTTTAGTGTTTTAAGGTACTTTAGAAGACTGAACCCAACACTTCAGTCTACTGAACACTGTTAACGGCTAATTTTTTTAAATGTTTTAAAATCCTAGTAAAGGTTTCTTGTGCCCCAAAATTTATGAAAACTTGGGAAATACTCCAAGTAATCTTGGACAACATGAAATTACTTTTGAAAGCCTATAAATACATGGTTTTAGCAAATTAAACTCACCAAGAATTAAAGAAATCAAAAATCAAGCTCTCTTTGCTTTCAATCTTCAAAGGCTCTATTGCACACATCCTTACTGAAGTTTTGCTACTGAGTATTGCTGAGATTTAATCACTGAAGTTGAGCACTAATTCTCATCTAAAGAAGATCCCGGTGATAAATTCTCTTGAGCTTCAATTTATTGTACTTTGATATTTAAATATTGAAGTATATAATGCTTGAAATTGTACTAATCTACTTTTTGTGAGTGTTATTGTATGCAAAAGTTATCTCTTGTATTCTTGCAGTGTATTGACGATTCTAGGTTGTTGGATTGTTGACCAAGTGTGGGGTATTACTTGGAGAGGCATTGGTCTAGCCTATGGAAGGAGTGTCTAAGCGTGGAGTATCTCTTGTAATGGTTTTGTTCCACCTGAAAAAGAACGGTATAGTGGAATCCTTAGGTGGTAGTGGCCTAAGACGAGGATGTAGGCTGGGGATAAGCCGAACCTCATAAAAAACATGGTGTCACTCTCTTTCCTTACTCTCTTTAAATTCCATCAAATATTAACTACATTGTTGAATTTTATTTTTTGATCATAAACACTGCGTGGATTGGATATTAAATAAACTAAAGATTATTTTTATTTTGGGATTTTTAGAAACCAAAAGGAAGTACATTGGTTGATCAATATAAATTGCGGAAACCGTAAGGGAGTACGTTGATTGGTTAACACCCATAACTCATTAACTAAAAGTTTATTTAAGGTCTAAGTTTTTGGAAAGAGTGCTAGATTTCATATTGTGCATCATACTGAGAAGTCAAATCCATTAACCACAGGGCTTGCATACATTCACAGGGCCACATACATCAAATACCTTGAGTTCTTGGAAAAGCTAAGAATTGCCAAAATGCTATCTTGATTCGGTATTTTGTGGTTGAACACTTTAGTTGTTGATTGATTGCTTAAGTTTTTGTTTACTTGTGTTGTATTGAAGTGTTGGTTTGTGGATTGAATAATTAACTAAGCCTTTGTTGAATGTTTGATAAATCAATAAGAGATTAAGAATTCATAAAAAAGAATTTAAAAAAATTTTAATAACCCAATTCACCCACCCTCTTGGGACAATTCCTTAACTTTTAGGTACCCACTTCGGGTTGGGTTATGTATAAATGGTATCAGAGGTGTTGACGTGGCTAACATGTGACTAATATGTTTTATTTATATTAAAAAGAATAGTTTGGAAAATCGAGGCGCCACAACTTATCTCAATCTTATCTTCATCAGTCTTTTTGGAGAAGGGATTGAACTCATCAAACTCTACATGGATGGATTCAATTACAGTCAACGTTCTTTTGTTATACACCCCGTTTTGTTATGGAGTCCTAGGTGCTGAAAAATTATGAGATATTCCTAGTGAGTCACAATATTCTTGCATACCTTTGTTTTGGAATTCTTTACCCCTATCACTTCGTATGTTTGTGATCGTATAGCCTTTTTCATTTTGAATTCTTCCACACAATTTAATAAAATTTTCACGTGCTTCATCCTTATGTGCAAGAAACAATACCCATGTGAATCTAGAATAGTCATCAACAATGACGAAAGCACATAATTTACTAGCTAGACTTTGAGTTGGATTAGGACCAAATAAATCTAAGTACAACATTTGAAGTGGCCTAGTGGTAGAGATAGCTTTCTTCTTTTTAATACTAGATTTTACTTGTTTCCCTAGTTGACATGCATCATATATTTTATCTTTCGCAAACTTTGTCTTAGGTAATCCCTTAACTAATTTTCTTTTAAGTAGTTTGGATAATAAGTCCATGTTTGCATGTCCTAATCTCCTATGCCAAAGACAACTAGTTTCATTTATAGTAGAAAAGAAAGTTACATGTTGAGAAGCAAGATTATCAAAGCTAGTGGTGTAGACATTTTCATGATGTTCAACAGCAGACAATATTTTGTTTTCAGATTTAATCTCTATAGTGCATTTGTCATGTTCAAAGGAAACCCTATAACCTTTATCACACAATTGACTTATACTTAACAGGTTATGTTTTATACCATCAACTAATAACATATTATCAATAACAAAGTAAGGTTCTTTACTAACCTTACCAACTCCAATGATTCTACCTTTTGCATTATCGCCGAAGGTGACGAATCCTCCATCCTTACGTGTGATGGACGTGAACTTGGATTTATCTTCGGTTATGTGTTGAGAGCATCCACTATCCATATGCCATTTATCATTTGAAGAAGATGATCTCAAGCACACCTTGTGGTCTTCTTGAGCCATCAGACACAAATTTGCAATCTGGTTATCGCTAGATTCAGAGTCTGAACTACTGATGTTGGGGGTGTCCCAACCAACCTTTAGTGTCTTCTTCTTTTTGGATGCTTTCTTCAGCTAGGGACAATCTGGCTTGGTGTACCCAGCTTCTCTGCAGTTATAGCACGTAGGAGGATCATCCTTTTGCTTCCTTCTATTTAACTCTCCCTTTTCTATTTTTGAATCCTGAAATTTTCTGGTATACATTCTGTCCTTTTTTAGGAACTTTCCAAACTTCTTAGTTAGAAGAGTCATATTATCTTCTGATTCTAAATAGCTCTCTTCATTGGAATTGCTGGAGGATGCTTTGAGGGCTGTTACTTTCTTAGTTTTATTCTGCTCACTCTGTCTTTCATTTATTGTCAACTCGTATGTGATGAGGAACCCGATCAACTCATCTAGTGTCATTGCTTTTAGGTTTCTTCCTTCTGTTGTGGTTGTAGCATTTGCCTCCTAGACAGGTGGTAATCCCCTAAGAATTTTCCTGATCATTTCATAAGTGGGGTAAGTTTTACCAAGAGCATGCAATGAATTAGCGATGTGAGTGAACCTGGTGTACATGGATTGGATTGATTCATTAGAAGACATTTTAAAAGCTTTGTATTCACTTGTTAGCATTTCTATTCTACTATCTTTTACATCTTTAGTGCCTTCATATGTGACTTCTAATTTATCCCATATTTCCTTAGTAGTTGTACATATTATGACCTGATTAAATTCATTTACACGTAAAGCACATTATAATAGATTCATTACAGTAGCATTTATTTGAAAAGCTTTCATGTCCTCGTTTTTGTATTCATCCTCATACTTAGGTATATTTTCTTTCTCTACAATTTTCATAGGAATATGATTTCCTTTAGAAACAACTTTCCATACTTTCCAATCAACATTTTGAAGAAAGATTCTCATTCTTTATTTCTAGTATGTATAGTTAACACAGAAAAAGATTGGTGGTCATGTGGATGAGTGTCCCTCACTGAATGGGGTTAGACTGATGTGTGTCATTGTGATCTTTTACAAAAAAATGTTTAAGTCTAGTGTAACCTCTCTTTGATACCAAATGTTAATTTAGGTGTAATCCCTAGAGGGGGTGAATTGGGTATTTAAAAATTACATAAGATTATTTTATCACTTAATCCCTAATTTAAGATTTAACAAAATAATCACAAGTTAGGGAATACTTAGATTTCAATTTATTACATTATCTAATAAAAATTAATCAAAATTAATGTCTTAACAAACTCTGTGATACCCAATTAATTCTCAAATGCACGCAATATTTAGCAATGTTAACTCTATGAGTCAAATCCTGTTTTGATAATGACAAATCACTGGGTATTTGATCTATGCATAGAGATTGTGAGCAAAAACATTACTTAGCATGCACGGAAGGTGATGAAGTCATGGAAGCCATAAGGATTAAAGCATATACAACCTAGAACTTTGACGCCTGCATCTTCAATCCTGTTTTGATAATGACAAATCACTTGGTATTTCATCTATGCATTGGGATTGTGATCATGAACATTACTTAGAATGCACGGAAAGTGATGAAGTCATGGAAGCCAAGAGGATTAAAGCATATACAACCTGGCACAATCCATGAAACTAAAAGAGTAAAAGAATGAAGATGCAGACATCAAAGTGCAAGATCGTCATGAGAATGGGTATTTAGAATTGATTGCATTTGCATATTTTATATGATATAGCTAGAAGCTCAAAATATGCCCTGCACATGTATCTCACGAAAATATTCTAGGGTTAAACATAGACTTACAGACCTTACTTTGAACCCCGAAAAATGTTTTATAAAATATCAAAGCAAGAGAGAAAAATTGATTTCGAAACTAAAAATAAAAATTTTGAAGTTGGTTTGCCCATACGACTAAAGTGTACCCTCAGAAGTCTGAAGATGCAACCTCAGACGACTCGAGTTTTACCTTAAACATCTGAAGAATTTCCTCAAAAGACTAAAGAATTAGTTTAGTCATTTGAAGAATTAATTTTTGAAACACAAAACAGGCAGAACATCTTTAGACGTCTGAACTATCAAGTCCAGTCATCTGAGCTGAGACTTTAAGAGACTAACCAACTATTTAGTCATCTGACCCTGTGACCAGACTATAATTTTTAGTGCTTTAAGGAACATCAGACATCTGAACCTGAAAGCTCAGTCGTCTGAACTTACGAAAATTTTAAAATTATGAACTTCAGCGAGAAAACACGCTGATTATTTTCTTAATCTAATTGATCCAATGGTCACGACTTAACCTAAGGTCGAGATTACTTATAAAAACAACCTCTAAACCCTAGTGCCTCACTTTTTGCATAAGATTGAGAGACTTGAACATACTGATAAACTATTTCCTGCACTCCAACTGATTCACATATAGTTTTGGGCGTTTGCTACGTTAATCATAACGATATTCATGCACGTATTCTGAAATCAATGGTGGTATTAAGGTTTGAGTATTTTGAGCATTAAAATCTGATTTTTTGTTTCCCACATTCATTATTTTAATATACTTCTTGGGAGCATAAATCAATATTTTGGTATTGTATATTGATTGATTGAATAAATAGTTAAGAAAGTTATTTTTTGAAATAACTAAATCTTTGAGATATTTTAAAACTATTTTTTGTTCAAAGATTTGTTATTTGGGTATTTAATTGGAAATTCTAAGAGCTTCTTGAAACATATTTTTAAGGAATATTTTTAAAGTATTTTTTAAATCTTTGCAAAATATTTAAAGTCATATTTATTTAAAGATTCGATATTGACAAATTGTTTGATAGAAGGAATATAAATCTGAGCATTATTTAACATTATTTCAAAGGATCTTGTTGTTGAATCTTGCTTAAAGTTATTTGAAAATAAACCCTAAGATCTCCAAAGTTCTTATTTTTAAGAAATCAAATTTTGGGAAATATTGATTAAAGGGTAATTTTGTGAAGCATGTCATTCATAGAACGATTTCATCATTACATTCACACTGAAATTCAAGTTTTATCATATGAATATGTGTTAAGATTTTCTATTGTCCTCACTAGTTTGGTTAGAAGCAATATTGAGTTTTTTAGAATTGTAACTTCTACATTGTAATCACAGTTCAAGCTGTGAATCGGGTTTAAGGAGAAAGCTATATCTCTTGTAAGTAGCGGAGTAGGAGGAAGTTGTACCTTTTGTAAGCAGCGGATTGTAAGAGAAGCTCCATCCCGATTAAAGGAGCAGAGATTTAGTGGAATCCTTGAGTGGGTTGCTCAAGGCGAGGACATAGGTTGGGTTGGCTGAACCTTATAAAATCGTTTTTGCCTTCTCTCTTCCCTTAACTTTTTAATTTGTGCCTGTATTTCATTATCAGTTTTTGCATGTGTTTATGTTGATTAATATTACATGCACTTGATAATTAATTGGGTATAATTGAGTTTATTGAGAAAATTATTTGAATTAATTTTAGACCTCTTTGATTATTTTTGTTAAACATTGCAATAGAGACTAAGTAGTAAAATAAACTTAAATAATTTTGAAATACCCAATTCAATCCCCCTCTTGAGATAACACCGTAATTCAAAAGCAACATACATACATATTAGATTGGAAATAAAATGCAAGCAAAAATTAAAAGGAGATGAGGGAAGAGATATGCAAACACATATTTTTACGAGGTTTGGCCTACCCCGGCCTATGTCCTTGGCTTGAGCAACCCACTCAAGGATTCCACTAATCCGCTCCATTAACTAGGATGGAGCTTCCCTTTATAGTCTGCTTGCAAGAGGCGTAGCTTCCTCCTGACCCCGGTTCACAACCCGAACCATCAATATAATAAACAAATTATGATTCTTGAAAAACTTAAATGCTTTTCACAAGCCAATGAGTGCAATAAAATCCTAGTACATATTCAAATGATATAACTTGAAGCTCAGTTGAGTGTATATTTAAATCAAATATATTTTTCTATAATAAAGCTGTGAAGAAATCTTTGAATAAAGAATAGAAATGATAATTTTCAAAGATTCAAAACTTTAGCAAATCCTTTTCTAAAAGAAGATCTTCACATAGCATATATATATATATATATATATATATATATATATATATATATATATATATATACATATATGTAAGAACTCAAGATCTGGCTATCAAATAATATTTATCAATAAGTTTGTGAGATACTAAAAGCTTTGAGAATAAGATTGAATATCAAAATACAATACTTTGTTTACCAAATGTAACTCCCCGACCCGCTACGTGGGTCTAGGGTGCTACTTTAGTGACGTCTGAGTACCTGATACCATATTCATAACATAAATGCACTGAAAATAAATGATACATCCTCTAAAAACATTACGAGAGTTCTAAACTACCTTATACACAAAAGTCTCCAAATATTCATATCACAGACCATAATATCATACAAAACCAACTAAGTTCATACAACCATCATACACATCCTAAAAACTTCAAATATAACTTAATACTTTAGAGTTCTTACAGACACTCACAAAAACTAAAACTAGCTATCACCCCGGAGCTTGCTAAGCTCGATCTCTAGACGGTTCTGAAAAAAATGATTTGTATATTGGGGTGAGACACTTCTCAGTAAGACGGATTAAATTAATATTAGGGTGTGACCAACATGAATTTTAGTAAACATAAACATATATATATATATATATATATTACCCAAATTATTATATCTGATAAACATAACATTTGTATATCATACTCACACTTACACAGTTAAAAATACACTTCCATGATACCACCTGTAAATCAGTTTAATAAATATCACCATTCACATAAATTAACATATATATATATATATATATATATATAACGACACGTTTAACCCCCATGACGGGTTGTGCAGCTTGACAGCTACTGGAATTAGCCTGGGAGATCAGCCCAAAACTAACTCAAAGTAACCATCTACAAGTGCATCTGCAAACCCGTTGTAGGTCCGATTGCCTTATATAACCCCACCCTTATGTGGGTCAATCGGCTACTGAGACCACCCTTCACTTCCACTATAGTGTGTGCGCACATGGCCAAATATTCCCCTAGCTATGGTTCCTTGTTCACAATACAATAGGTCCTTAGGGTTTTTAAAACCATATCACGCAATTTTAAATAATAAAATAGTAGTATAAATATATGTTTCAAAATCCAGTATAAATCCGTTGTATCAATACCGACTCTTAGCCGTCATACAAAAACCTAGTGTTTTACACAAGTAGTTCTAGTATGTTTCACAAATAGTTTCAGTATTTCACAAACATTTCCATATCTGATTACTACAATAAACCATACCAATTATTCACCTACCACACAAGTTCCAAATTTGAACATTGCCCAATAAACAATTAAGAAACACAGTATTTTAAATCCATATGATAAAACAAGCTTTCCACCATTCGTATTATTCAAAATATCGTACCATATATCCTATATTTGTAAAAATCCATTTTGAACGGTTGGTTTTAGAAATAATCCTGGAAATGAAGCATACATATATATATAAAGTAGTTTAATCGGTTCAACTTTAATAAAATCCTGACTTAAATTTAATCCCCTTACCTGTTTACTAAGATATTTCTTATGAAGACCCTAAGACCAAAATTATAATTTCCTTAATATTCCTAGGCTCAAAAAATTCCCAATAACTATTTCAACATTTCCTAAGCCTATAAACTCCAAATAAATAATTAAATCCCCAAAAATAGCAATTTTTCTTAATTCCTTAAACCTTGCCCTAACTTTGGAGTGGTGCCTAGGAGACCCAAATTGAAAATCCACTCTGATTAAATGACGACGATTGAGGCTAGGACCTCATGGTGGCGTACGATCATCGATTTGGCTAAAAATTTAAGGAAAAAATGAGGAAAGGAAATAGGTTTACCTTACCCCAGGAGTGGTGCCTACGTCGCTCCTACAACAAATCCACTCCGATAGAAATGTCGGTGGCGGAGAATGAAACCCAAGGGTATTTTCAATTATTTGATTGGCGTACAATTGGCTGAAGAAATGGAGGAGGGAGAGAGAAGGTGGAGGTGAGGGAAAATGGAGAGACGTGATAGAGAGTGGCTCATGGCCAAAGAAGAGAAAAGGGGGGCGAATTCCAACTCTCTGCCAGGGCAATTGCAAATTGCAATTCAATCTTCCGTATTGTTCAAGAAGATTGAATTCATTACATATATTATTATAATATTATATTAATATGTTAACATATTATATTATATTATTTAATTAATAATAATAATTTAATTAATTTAATTTTAATTTTAATTTATTTATTTTTTTACACTTCCATGCATATTAATTTTCTAGGGCGTTACACCAAACCTCAAAGAACACGGTCTTGATTGCAACAATATGAATCAAAGCCCTTTGATCTTTAAAATCAACATAGAGAATTCCACAAAAGAGTTTGAATCTGATAGAGATTAGGCAAGAGTGTTCGAGAGTTGTTTCATTAGGGTTTAGGGTTTAGTATATATAAGTACTTTCGGCCTTTGATTAGATTTCAACCATTGGATCATTTATAAGAAGTTCTTGTGCGTTTCTGCACTGAAGCGTTGTTTTCTGCCAAAAATTTGCCGACAAGTTGGTCACATTCGTCATGTGAATTCCAATTTTATCTTAAGAGGGGGGGAAAAATGGGTATTTTAAAAACTTAAGTCCTTCAAGTTCTAATTTTGAAAACTATCAATTACAAACTTGCAAGCTACTTACAACTACCTAAATGTTTTTCAATTAATCAACCTAACGAGTGATTTTATCAATCAACCTAATTTATCCAATTACTTTGACCACCTATTATATATTTAAAATATTTACAATATTCACAAAAATAAGATTACATGGAAATTAAATGGAGGTAAGGGTAAGAGAGATGCAAACTTGACTTTTAGGAGGTTCGGCCTACCCCAGCCTACGTCTTTGCTTTGAGCAACTCACTCAAGGATTCCACTAAAAATCTGCTCCTTCAACTGGGACAAAGCTTCCCTTACAATCTGTTGGTTACAAGAAGCGTAGCTTCCTCTTCAACCCCGGTTCACAATCTCAACTGTGAATACAATATAAAGGTTACAATTTTTGTAAAACTCAAAATGCTTTTAACCAAGTTAGTGACTACAATAGAATTTATAGTACATAATCATATGATAAAAGATAAAGCTCAATATGTATGTAAGATATAATCTTTATATGAAGAATGAGATGCTTCACAAATATACCCTTTAATCAATATCTTGAAAAAATTAATTTTTATAAATAAATGCTTTGGAGATCTTAGGGTTTGATTTCAAATCACTTTATGCAAGAATAACAAATAAAATCTTTTAAAAAATAGTCTTGGATAATGTGCAAATCTAAGTTCTTGCTATAAAATAACTTGTAAGATTAAATCTTTGAATAAAAAATATGACTTTGAATATTGCAAAGATTTAAACAATATTTTAGAAAACTATTTCGTCAAGAATATGTATCTAGAAGCTCTTAGAATTTGCAATTAGATAGTTCTTGCAATAATCAAATACCAAATCTTTGAATTAAAATATAGTATTGAATATCTCAAAGATTTTAGTTTTAGAAAAACGTTTCTCAAGTATTTTATTAAATCAATGAATATAAAATACACAATAATATTTTTTTCTCCTAAGAAAATATTAAATATAATGAATGTGGGAAACAAGAAAATAGGATTTGAATGCTTAAACTACTCAAACCTCAATACCAACGACGATTGCACAATATGTGCATGAATGCCTTTCAATCAACGTAACAAATGCCCAAAACTAGAAGTAAAATCTTTGGAGTGCAGGCACAAGTTCAACAATATGTTCAAGGCTCTCAAAATGTTGGCAAAAAGTTCAAGGCTCTTAGTAATATGCAAAAAGTGATGCTCTAGGATTTAGAGATTAGGTTTTTAAGTGTTCTCGAGAGTTGATCAAATCTTGGTCATTGGATCATTTAAAAATAAAGATTTCTGTTTGTATTTGCACTGAGAACGTCGTTCTGTGCCGCGACCTTCGTCGAAAAATGGGTACATTCGTCAACGAGTGTACGATACTCATTCATTGATGAGGCCATGTGTTTGACAACGAGAGCAGTGTCTAAACTTTTTGGACTCTCGGTATTTTTTCGTCGACGAGAGAAAAAATTTTCATCGCCGAGTAGCCTTCATGCTTTCGTCGATGAGGCCATGAGGTTCGTTGACGAGACCTCTAAAATTTTATTCAACCTAGAACTAATGTAAATGTATCTTTCATGAAATGCATGAGTCCTGAGGTATGTCTAGGGTATATTTGAGCTTTGAATTATATCATATGACGTATGTAAATACATTCAATTCTAAATACCCATTCCCATTGAAGATCTTGAACTTGAAGTTTGAATCTGCATGCTTTTATTTTTATAATTCCATGGATTGAATCAAGTGATGTGTACTGTAGGTTCCTCGTGGCTTCTATATCAAGCTTACCATTCATGCATTCCAAATCATAATCATGTTCACGAACTCAATTGCACAGGTTAAATACCAAGTGATTTGTCATTATCAAAATAGAATTCAACTTATAGAGTCAACAATCTCCCCCTTTTTTTTGATGACAAACACATGAGCAAAAATGGGTTACGCCTAACAAGGCTCCCCCTAAGATAATGCATAAGTTAGAATTCATCAATATAGCAATATAGTTTACACACAATGAAGTTCATACACATTGTAGAATATGCAATTTTTTTTTTTGTATATACTTCTATATACTTCTCCCCTTTTATTTCAAAAGAACAAAAAAAAAAAAACATTTTTGCTTACTAACTTCTCCCCCTTTTTGACATCAACAAAAAGGTATATAAAAAAAATTGTTCTAGCATAAATATATCTTATCTTTGCAATCAAAATACAATTTTAACCTTTATGTTTCAAAATTGCACTGCTGAATATATCTCCCTGTGTTACTCAATTTACTTCTCCCCTTTTCCAATGTATATTTGTGTTGTTGAATCAAATTTCAATGTGAACATACATGATATTTCAATTTACATAGACATGGATAAGCAAATCAGTGCATTAAAGTCCAAATGTTTTTATTCATTAAAGTCCATTAAAGTCCATTAAAGTCCAAATGTTTTTATTCATTAAAGTCCAAATGTTTATGGGAGCATCAACATGTGTCATGTATCCAAAAAAAATATACCATGCAATAACCATCCTTTAAGTTTAATACAGGATGTAAAAAAAAAAATTTTCCAAATGTGAAAATTTTAACCAAATGTTAATTTTAATGTAAGTTCCTCCCCCTTTATTATGTAGTCTAATGTAACTCTAGGCAACTTCTCGACTATGCATTAGACCTAATTCACATCTAATTTGGATTAACCTATCCTCCAGAAGTGGTTTTGTGAATATGTCTACCCATTGTTCATCTGTGCATACAAACTCAAGTGTCACATCTCCTTTTTGCACATGGTCACGAAGAAAATGATGTCTAATTTCTATATGTTTAGTTCGTGAATGTGATATAGGATTCTTTGAGATGTTTATTGCACTTGTATTGTCACATTTTATAGGAACTATCATAGTATAATCCAAAATCCATAATTTGTTCTTTCATGTAAAGCATTTGAGCACAACAACTTCTAGCCGCTATATATTCTACCTCAGCTGTGGAAAGAGCAACTGAATTTTTCTCCTTTGAAAGCCAAGATACTAAAGAATGTCCTAAGAAATGACATGTGCAGCTCGTACTTTTTCTATCCACTTTACTACTGAAAAAATCTACATCTAAATAGTTAATAATCTCAAAGGAGGTATACTTAGGATACCATAATCCAAGTTCCATAGTTCCAATCAGGTATCTAAGTATTCTTTTGACAGCTAATAAATGGGACTCTTTAGGTACAACCTGAAATCTTGTGCATAAACATACGCTAAACATTATGTCGGACCTACTAGACATTACATATAGTAAGCTACCAATCATCCCACGATAGAGCTTAACATCTACTGGTATACCTTGTTCATCTTTGTCTAATTTTAAAGAAGAGCTCATAGGTGTTCCTAGAATTTCACCATTTTCATATTAAACCTTTTGAGAAAGTCTCTAATATACTTCGATTGATTTATAAAGATTCCATGCTTTGCTTGTTTGATCTGAAGTCCTAGGAACAAGTTAAATTCTCCTATCATGCTCATCTCAAATTTGTTTTGCATACACCTTGCAAAATAATTACACAACTCATCATTTGTTGCTCCAAAGATGATATCATCTACGTATACTCGTACTAGAAGAAAATTTTCATTTTTAGCTTTTGTGAAGAGTATTGTGTCAATCTTTCCTCTAGTAAATCCATTTTCTAGTAGAAAACCGCTTAGCCTTTCATACCAAGCTCTAGAAGCTTGTTTTAAACCGCACAAGGCTTTTGTTAGTCTATAAGGTGATTTGGATGCTTATGGTTTTTAAAACCATGGGATTGTTCTATATATACTTCTTCACTTATGTAGCAATTTAAAAATGCGCTTTTGACATCCATTTGATACAATTTGAAATCCTTAAAAGCAGCATAAGCAAATAGCATTCGAATGGCTTCCATTCTAGCTACAGGTGCGAAGGTTTCCTCAAAATCTATTCCTTCCTCCTAGTTATATCCTTGAACTACTAGTCTTGTCTTATTTTTAACAACTATTCCATGTTCATATTTCTTGTTTTTATATATCTATTTTGTTCCAATAACTGTCTTATCCTTAGGTCTAGGAACTAATGTTAAGACTTTATTTCTCTCAAACTGGTTAAATTCTTCTTGCATAGATATTACCCATGTGTTGGCCTAACATGACTTGCGACTCTTATTTTGATGACAACAAATCAAGGGAATTTAACAAGCTTTGGTTCAAGTGGTGATGTTTCAGGAAACAAATCTTAGAAGCTCAAGATCAAGTATTCTCAAGAGTATGTTAAAAAGCCTACATCAAATTATCACAAGAATGCATTGAAAGCTTACATCCCAATCAAGTGATCAAAGGAAAGCTCAACAAATAAAAGTTTGTCAAACTCTATAAAAGCACAAAGAATGTTGAAGCTCAAGACAAGATGGACTCAAAGCGAGGATATACATAAAGCCTTCAAGAGTTGAAAGTTTTAGAGTCTTAAGGAAATCCTATGTAAGTACTTCAAACTTAAAGTCAATAGGAATGCAATGAAGCCCTTTAGGAATAGTCAAAGACCTAGAGACCTATTCTTAAGACCTTGAAAAATAATTTTTAAAGTTACAAATTAAAAGGTCTAAAGAGCAAAATGAGTTTTTGAAATAAAAATCCTTAAAAACAAAAATTTAAAATGCTCAGGCACCCAACTAAATTACCTCAGGTGACTAACCTTTATATGTTTTTTAAGATGGGCAAACAGAATGCTTCCAGACGCCTTAACTGGTCTTGATAGGTGCCTGACTGTGCAATCTGAGGCGCTTGACTATGTTTTCCCAGGCGACTGACAATACACTTGTTGACCTTATAGGTCATGCCTGATTTTGATAATGAAAAATACCTGTTATATCTAATGGGTGTTTGAGATTATAAGCAGGAACTCAAATTGACAGATCTCAATGCACAAAGAGCAAGTAAAGATTGAAGACCCAATTACTTTGTGTTGTAATATATAATTCATTTGTGTAATTGGTCTTTAATATTAATTAGGGCTTTTGGTTTGTAATAAGCTCACACACATCACATGCATGATAATATGTAAGCTTAAACCAAATACGAACTAAAAGTGACCATAGAATGACCTTAAGGTTTACCCTTTGGTCGACCAACACCAGACTTTTTCGATGTCTTCTTAATTGGACCCAAAGTGACCTTAGGACACTCACCTTTGCACTTGCATGTATTAGGCACTTGAATAGGGTGAATTTGTATTGAAACGGGACTGAAATGCACACTTTGTGCACTTTCGATCGACTGGCCAAGGCAGTTCATTTTGCCCTAGTTGACCGAAACAAGCCTAGGTCAACAGTTGACCAAGGTCCTAGTCGACCGAACCATTGCAGTTCAAAACTCCTGGTCGACCGAAACCCCCTGGGGTCAAATGTTTGATCATGAGCAAAAACTGTACTCCAACTACCTGGTCAACCGAGGGTCCTCGGAAAAAATCCCAACGATCTAGTCAACCGAACCAGCCAGTTCAAAATGTCTCGGTCGACCGAACCTCGGTGAAATGGGAAATCGCCCACTTTTGGTCGACCGAGCCTTCAGTTCAAAAACCTCCTGGTCGATCGAACCATATGAGATCTGGTCGACCGAAACTGTTCTGGTCGACCGGACCTCTCGGATTGCCCTAATTTTTACCGTCATTAAACATTTTTTAAACAGGGTTAAAACATTTGAAATATCATTAAACTTTTCTAATAATTCCTAATAGGTCCCGAACGGTTATATTTCATGGGATTTCTATAAATACCCCTTCATTTGGGAAAATTAGAGATGGATTAGAAGATTTGATTAGGGAAAATTCTTTGAAAATCCAAAACCCTATAATACTCATTTCCAAGCTCCACACACTCAATCTTACCTTCCCATATTGCCTACATCATTTGTAAGTTGGTTTTGAGCGTTTGTCTTGATTGGTTTGCTCTCCTATCTTTGGATTGATTGATTTATTTTTATTGAGAGTTAAACCTTAAGGATTATGAGGGGACTTTGTTAATAAGTGTATCCTAAGAAGACTTTGATAGATCTTCTAAGATTGCACCTTCATTGCAACATCTTGAGAAGATTGTATTTATTTTTGGTTGCAAAATATTTTCAAAATACTTTCAAATATCTAGTGTACTTTATCTTGATAAACCTTTAAAGAGATATTTGTTTTGTGAGAAAAATCTTTGTTGCAATATTCATTGATTCATATCTCTAGTTGAATACAAAGGTTAAACTCTTTTTGCAAACCAAGCATATACATCATTTGATATTTACATGCTCTAGACATCCTGCTGATTGAAATACTTGAAACTTGACATCTTTGTGTGAACTTACTGGCTGAACATCTTGTGATGCAAAGATTGCTTGATTGATACTCTCACACACTCATTTCACTGATAGTAAACATATATATTTGAGAGTTGAAATATTGGACCACACTGAGCTTACATAATATATCATATTATGGTGTATGTAATTCCACGTAACTGGGTACACATCTGCTTTACATGAAAGCATAATCACTATACCATTTGATTGTAATACACATTTGTTGTATTTTCGGGCACGAGCCTGAAGAGGGAGACTAGCCCTGGAATAGTCCCGAATTGGCTTAGACCCGGTTAGGAAAGCTAGGTGCGTCATCTTGTTAAGGCGTGTAGGTTGAGGTTAGCCCCGCTAATTGACCTGGTTAAGGTTGAGGTCAACGCTGAGCTAATTGACCTAGTTTTAATCAGTGCCGCTCCACCCTTAAGTGAGCCATTAGTGGAATCCTCGGGCTTGCGAGCTAGAGGCGGGGATGTAGGCACAGTTGGCCGAACCCCGAAAACATATCGTGTGCCTTGTTTATATTTCTACACTGTATCTTCACCTCATATGTATGTTTTGGAGTGAATGATGCACTTGATTTAAATTTCCGCATATTACATTATTGGGGCATTTGGAATTGCATAAAAGAACCCTAAGTTGTTGTATATGAGTATTTCATTTAAACATAGGAATTAAATTCCAATTCACCCCCCCCCCTCTTAGGAATACACCAAAGCTAACAACACTGACTTTAACATTTAAGCTGATTTTAATTCGACAAACGCCTGACTCCTTTTTGACAGCCAACTGACAAACATATGCTTTTAAAAATATTTAGCGCTGGAAAGTTTCTAAAATTAGTTTCTTGAGCTCCAAACTTCATGTAAACTTGTGAAATACTCTAAGTAAACTTGGGGAATAAGGAATACTCTTTTAAACTATATATATAAACCTAAAGGCAAAAAATTTAATTACCAAGAAATACTTTTAGCAATCAAGTACTCTCAATTGCTCTCAACTCTCAAAGGCTCTCTTATTCACATCTTGCTGACATTCTCTACTGAGTATTGCTCATATTTATTCACTGAAATTGAGCACAAAGTCTAAATCTTTCAATCATAGAAAGAACAACTCGGTGATAAATTTACTTTGAGCTTCAATTTCATTACATATTGATTATTACTTTGAAGTATATTAGTGATTTAAACTATACTAATAAGCTCTATCTGAGAGCATCCTTTGTACACAAGTTCTTGTTCTTGTTCTTGTAGTTTTTGATGGTTCAAGGTTGATTGGATCGTTGGACCAAGCATATGGAATTGCTTGGAAAAGGGGCTCCACCCTAAAGGAGGGTTTATAAAAGGGGGCTCCACCTGGAAAGGAATGGTATAGTGGAATCCTTAAGTGGTATTGGCCTAAGGTGAGGACGTAGGTTGGGTATAAGCTGAACCTCGTAAAAATCTCAGTCTCACTCTCTACCATTTCTCTTTATTTTCTTCATATATAAATTGTGTGGTGCGTATTTAAAGTGCAGGAAACTAAAACCGAGGTTAAAAAGACTTTTAACTTAAGAAAGTACGTTGATTAATCTTTTACGGAAACCTTAAAGGGAGTACGCTGATTAATTGTTTGCGGAAATCTTAGTTGAAAGAAAGCAAACAAATTTCATTCATAACAGGGCTTGAATCAAATTCATTCAAGCAGGGCTATAAGCAAACTCTTCTTTGAGTGTTTGGAATCAACAAAGTGTTGTTGTTTGTTTATTGTGATTGGTTGGATTTTTTGGTTATTGTTTGCTTGTATTGACATTGTGTGTGGATTGTGGATTGGTTAAATATCTAAGTATCATCGTGTGTTTGTTAAATTAGCAAAAGGTTGTGAATTCATAAAAGATTTATAAAAAAAAATTTTAATAACCCAATTCACCCCCCCCCCCTTTTGGGAATATACCTTAACTTTCAATTGGTATTAGAGCGAGGTTATAACAAATCTTAAATAGAAGTCATATAAAGATCTAATTAGCACACATAGGAGTAGCTCCCTTTGGAGAGGGTCAATCCTTGAACAGACCTCCGATTTTTTGTGGACTTAACTACACATTTTGGAAACAAAGAATGAGGATCTACCTTCAAACCATGGACTGGAAAGAATGAAAGGTTGTCACACATGGTGACCTAATCCCTACAAAAGTTGTATATGGAAAGAAGTTCCTAAGAAAGAAAAATACATGACCGAAATTGATCATAAAATGTTGCAAGTAAACTCAAGTGCAATAAATGCTTTATAGTGTGCGCTAGACATAAATGAATTTAATAGGGTCATGGCTTACAAAACAATTAAGGAAATATGGGATAAACTAGAGGTAACCTATGAAGGTACCATTGATGTTAGAGACAACATAATTGATATGTTGACTAGTGAATATGAAGCTTTTAGGATGAATCTCGACGAATCCATCACAAATATGTTTACAATGTTTACACATATCATAAATTCCTTAAACGCTTTAGGGAAAACATATTCCACTTTTGAGATGATACGTAAAATCTTTAGAGGACTTCCACCCATTTGGGAACCAAAAGCCACAGTCATAATGGAAGGTAGAAATCTTAAAAACACCTCACTAGATGAACTCATAGGATCATTTCTAACTTATGAGATGGTTATGAAAGAAAGGAATTCTAGAAACAAAAATAAGAAATCTATAGCCCATAAAGCATCTAAAGAGAGCTTTAGTGAAGAAGATGATGATACAATTGAATTAGATGATGAAGAACTTGCCTTCATTACTAAAAGACTTGGTAAATTCTTTAAAAGAAATAAGAACTTTACTAGAAAGTTTAGAGGTGCAAAAACTGAAAAAGGAGAAACAAGTAAAAAGGAAAACAAGAAAAATAATGATCCCCCTAATTGTTATAATTATAAAAAGGTTGGACATATTAAACCTGTCTATCCACAGCTGAAGAAAGACAAGAAAAAGAAAAAGAAGGCAATGAAAACAACATGGGATGATACTAGCTCAAGAGAATCGGAGGATGAATCAAGCGAACAAGAGATGGCCAACGTATGCTTCATGGCTCATAATGAAGCGGTAAATTCCTACTACAACTCATCTGAAGAATTGAGTGATGAATCATGTAGTGATTCATGTGATAGTATGCCGTCATATAAAGAAATTCAAGCTGAATTGTTTGCTCTACACAATAGGTTCATAAAAGTAACAAAGAGGAACATTGCTTTAAGGGAACAAAATGAATCACTTGAAAAACAACTAGACATGTCAAAATTAGTTGGAAAAAGAAAAAAAAAAAAAAAAAACTCACATATTGATGAACTTATGAAGAAAATAAATGACATGTCTCAAGATCTAGTTAAAATAAAAGTGAAAGGAGAAAGCAAGGATTTAGAAATAAAAGAACTTAAAAGTAAAATTGAAGACAAAGAGAAAATCATTTACAATTTTACTAAAGGAAAGGAAAACTTTGAAAAATTGCTTGGTAAACAAAAAATGTCATTAGATAAAGAAGCAATAGGGTTTAATGGAATTAAGAACAAGAAGAAGAATATGGATATAGGATACTTTGTTAAAGAATCAAAGTATTATGCAAATACATCCTCATCCAATACCTATCAACATACTACTTGCTTCCTATGTAAGAAAAAGAGACACATAAAATTTGATTGTCCATTCAAAAGAAAGAATGTGAAAGTCAAGAAAGTTTGGAAAGTTAAAGAAAACAAATCTGAGATAAAGAAACCTAAGAAAGTTTGGCTAACTAAGAGTAACATATTGAACTTTTCTTGTAGGTTTGCCTTAGGTCAACCTCATCCAAAGACAAATGGTACCTAGATCGCGGGTGCTCTAGGCACATGACTAGGGATAAATCCAAGTTCACCTCATTAAGACTTAAAGATGGTGGATATGTTACATTTGGAGACAATGCCAAAGGTAAAATTATTGGGATCAGTAAGATAGGTAGAGAACCTTCACTTACCATTGATGATATGTTATTGGTAGATGGTTTAAAACATAACCTATTAAGCATAAGCCAATTAAGTAACAAATGATTTGATATAATTTTTAAGCAAGATAAACGTATTGTAGAAAATAAAGAAAAACAAAATATTTTATTCATTGCTAGAAGAATTGATAATGTTTGTTGCATAAATTTTGAAAATTTAAAATCTCAAAACATCACATGCTTAGCAGCCTTGAATGAGGCAAGTTGGTTGTTGCATAGAAGGCTACGTCATACTAGTTAAGAAGAACCTAGTTGGAGGACTAGCTAATACAAAGTTTGTTAAAGATAAACTTTTTTATGCTTGTCAATTAGGAAAACAAACTAAGACCAGCTTTAAGAAGAAGAAACACATCTCCACTAGCAAGCCCTTAGAGTTGATTCACTTAGACTTGTTTGGCCCAACTAGGGCTCAAAGTCTAGGAGGTAGGCAATATGCTTTTATCATAGTTGATGACTACTCTAGGTTTACTTGGGTATTATTTTTAGACTCCAAGGATGAAGCTTGTAACTTGTTAATAAATTTTTGCAAGAAACTTCAAAATAAAAAAGGATACAATGTCTCAAATATAAGAAGTGATCAAGGAAGGGAGTTCAAAAATAAACATGTTGAAAAGTTTTGTAATGGTCATGGAATTAATCATAATTTCTCAACACCTAGAACTCCACAACAAAATGGATTTGTTGAAAGAAAGAATAGAACCCTTCAAGAAATGGCTAGAACGATGCTAAATGAAAATAAACTACCTAAGTATTTTTGGGCTGAAGTAGTAAATACCGTGTGTTATGTAATAAATAGAGTGTCCATTAGATCAAGTCTAAACAAAACTCCCTATGAATTATAGAAAGGAAGAAGGCCTAGCATAACTTACTTTCATATTTTTGGATGTAAATGCTTTGTACTTAATGACAAATATGACTTAGGGAAATTTGATGCTAAGTTAGATGAGGATATCTTCCTAGGATATGTAGCAAATAGTAAGGCTTCTAGAATCTATAATAAGAGAACACTAACAATTTTGAATCAATTAATGTAACCTTTGATGAATCAAATCCCTTTGCAAAAGAAATTGAGAATGAAGAAAAAGATGATATTTCACAAAAAAAAAAAAAAAAGAAGATGTATAAATCAAAGAAGAAAAAGAAGAGAACAATGAAGAAATTTCAAAAGATGATCCTACAGAAAATCTTGAATTACCAAGAGAATGGAAATATGTAAGAAATCACCCTCAAGATCAAATCATAGGAGAATCTTCTAGAGGATTAACTACTAGATCATTATTGAAAAACTTATGTAATCACTATACGTTTTTATGACAAGAAGAACCTAAAAACATAGATGAAGATTTAAGTGATGATTCTAGGATAATTTTTACGCAAGAAGAATTGAATCAATTTGAAAGAAACAAAGTATGGAAATTAGTTCCTAGACCCGATGACCACTCAATAATTGGAACTAAATGGGTATTTAGGAATAAAAGGATGAAAATGGCATAGTTGTAAGAAATAAAGCAAGACTTGTAGGTCAAGGATACAACCAAGAAGAAGGAATAGACTACGATGAGACATTTGCTCCCATAGCTAGAATGGAAGCTATAAGAATACTTGTAGCTTATGCATCTCATAAGGAATTTAAATTGCATCAAATGGATATAAAAAGTGCTTTTCTAAATGGTTTTATAAATGAAGAAGTCTATGTAGAACAACCACTAGGTTTTGTGGACCTAAAGCATCGTAATCATTTTTTTAGATTAACAAAAGCATTGAATGGATTAAAACAAGCTCCTAGAGCTTAGTATGAGAGATTAAGCAAATTCTTACTAGAAAATGGCCTCTCAAAAGGAAAGGTGGATAGTACCTTATTCATTAAAACCAAAAATAAAGACATGCTAATTATACAAATCTATGTCGATGATATTATATTTGGTGGCAATAAATGATGAATTATATAAAGAATTTGCAAAGTGTGTGCAAAATAAGTTTGAGATGAGTATGATGGGAGAATTGAACTACTTCCTAGGATTACAAATCAAGCAAGCAAAGAATGGAATTTTTATAAGTCAATCCAAATATATAAAGAACATGCTTAAAAAGTTTGACATGGAAGGAAGTAAACCCATAGGAACTCCCATGGGCACCTCAACAAGCCTTGATAAAGATGAGAAAGGAAAATCAATGGATATGAAATATTATAGAGGCATGATAAGAAGTTGCTATACCTAACATCTAGTAGACTCGACATAATGTTTAGTGTGTGTATGTGTGCACGATTCCAATCAGCACCCAAAGAATCACATCAAATAGCTATTAAAAGAATTCTAAGTTACTTAATAGGTACTATGGATTTAGGAATTTGGCATCCTAAGGACTCCGGATTCCAAATAATTAGCTATTCAGATGCCGATTACGCTAGGTGTATGATAGATAGAAAGAGTATTAGTGGCACTTGTCATTTTTTAGGACAATCCCTAGTATCTTGGTTTTCTAAGAAACAAAACTCCATAGCCTTATTCACAGTTGAAGCTGAGTATGTAGCAGTCGGGAGCTATTGTTGCAAACTTTGTATATGAAACAACAATTAAAGGACTTTAACTTCGAATATTCTGCTATATCAATTAAGTGTGATAATACGAGTGCTATAAATATCTCCAAAAATCCAATATCTCATTCAAGAACAAAACATATCGATATTAGACATCATTTCTTAAGAGATCATGAACAAAAAGAGGAAATAATTCTTAAATTCGTGCATACAAACAATCAATTGGTGGACATTTAAAAAAAAACCACTTTCAGAGGAACGATTTATATCTATTAGATGTGAGTTAGGATTACTTCATACTAGAGAAATAGTTTAAGTGCAGAAGAAGTCTAAGGGCTCTAAGGGAGAGGCTACTGACCACTTTGAGGTCATCAGGCGCCTGACTACTTGAATGCCAGGCGCCTGACTCGTGGCGGTTCACTTACTTAAACACAAAAACTCCTCATTTTGTATCTACTCAGCTGCCTTACTCTGTTCCATCTCACTCCAAAACTCCTTCTCCTTCCCATACCATCATCTCTCCTCCAAAATTCCATCCATCCTTACTTCCCACACACTACTCCAGCAACCTCTCCTCATCAAAATCTAGGGTTTTCATCACAAAGCACCATGGCACAAATGAAGACAACAGGGAATAAGGCTTCCTCCTCTTGACATGCCAACAATGATGAAGTAGAATAGTGGTTGACCACTACTCAAGCCAAAACACTATATCGAAATCACATTCGGTGCACAAATCCTATCTTTGGTAAAGTTCTTGATGTAGCCTTTTTCGACTCTAATTTTCTTGAAATCCTATCTTTGTTTAAAGATATCGGTTGGGACAAATTCATCAAGAGTCGGGCCATTAGATACTATTAGGATTTAATCAAAATTTTCTATGCAATTATGGTGAAAAAGGATGTGGGTTTTTTAACTGATCTTATGAGGCATCAAATCAATCTCACTCCTCTATCATTAGGCAAGCTACTTCGTATAAAACAAGGTGATTTTGAATGCAACCCAGTTGAAATACAATGGATAATGAAACAAGGCTTCACTCCATAGGAGTTTTTGCCACTAGTTATAAAGGAAGGGTCCGTTTATTTTGGAAATCCCCCACTTTACAAACAACTGAACGTTCAAGCTTTGATCTTACACCAACTTATCACCTATAACATCCTACCAAGAGCTGGATCACATGACCGTGTCTCGTTCTTAGATTATTTTGTCATGCGGTGTCTTCTTAAAGGGAAAAAATTTGGATTTTTCGAGCCTCATTATTAAATGGATGATTATGAAGGAAGAGGCTCCGCGTGTTATTCTTCCATACGGTGGGATTTTGTATTTATTGTTTGCACACTATCAAGTAGCCACACCATCTTTTAAGTTTGTTAAAATGACTCATTATGACATATTCTCTGCAACTACTCTTAAGCTAATGGGATATAAGAAATATGCTCAAGGCTAGTTTTACAGAGGAAGTAGGCAACCCCAACAAGCTCCTAAGCATCCCATACCTGCTCCACAGGAAGAGAACATGGCTTCATGGTTCCTCCATTTTTATCATCATTACACCCTTTTTAGTAGTGAGATGTGATTTGGTCTTAATTCTCTTCAGGAGAAGGTCATTGCTATTTAGACTCAATATTCCTCACTTGATCAGCAACTTGATCATATAGAATAACATCTTACTAGTTCCTCCCAGGGTGCAGCTCCTATGGACATTAGTTTTGCTCCTCCTAGTAATTCTGCATCTAAGGATGAATCTGAGGAAACTACAAAAAGTGATGATGCTTCCAAGGAAAAATTTGATGCTGAATCTGAGGAAAATGAAGATGATGATGATGCCTCCATGGAAAACTCTAAAGAAGCTGTAGATGATGCAGATAATGATGCCAAAGTAGATGACGATGATGATAGATTTTTTTTTTTTTATATCTCTTTATTTTAACTTTTAGTATATTACTTTTGTGTTTTGGTTCATCTCTCTAGATTTTTGTTTCCATTTTGTATCACTTTGGATGAATATCAATATATTCTTTAGTGTGTACTATTCAATACCTACAGTTGTTGTTGCTTTCTTCTTTTTCTCTTTTTGATTGATGTCAAAAGGTGGAGAAACATTGGGAGCAAAAGAATATTAAAGAAAAATTATGTTAGCTTGATAACATGCTATATTGTTTGAACATAAAATGAGCTTGAGTAACATGCCACATTGTTTGAACATATATTGAGCTTGAGAGTACTGTTTTTTTTATTTTATTTTATTCATGGATCTTGAAAAATAAACTTACTTGAAATCTAACCTTGAATATCGAAACTTTTCATGATTATTGTTACAATCATGCTTATTATGAGGGGGAGCCTAATTAAGGTTCACTCTCTTTTGTTCCTTATTTGTCATCATCAAAAGGGGGGAGATTGTTGGCCTAACAAGGCTTACGACTCTTATTTTGATGATAACAAATCAAGAGAATTTAATATGCTTTGGTTCAAGTGGTGATGTTTTAGGAAACAAATCTTAGAAGCTCAAGATCAAGTATTCTCGAGAGTATGTTAAAAAGCCTACATCAAATGATCACAAGAATGCATTGAAAGCTTACATCCAAATCAAGTGGTGTAAGGAAAGCTCAACAAATAAAAGTTTTTCAAACTCAATGAAAGCACAAAGAATGTTGAAGCTCAAGATAAGATGGACTCAAAGTAAGGATATACATAAAGCCTTCAAGAGTTGAAAGTTTTAGAGTCTAACGAAAATCTTATGTGAGTACTTCAAACTTAAAGTCAATATGAATGCATTGAAACTCTTTAGGAATAATCAAATACCTAGAGACCTATTCTTAAGACCTTGAAAACTAATTTTCAAAGTTAAAAATTAGAAGGTCCAAAGAGCAAAACAAGTTTTTCAAATAAAAATCTTAAAAAAAAAAAAATTTGAAATGCTTAAGCGCCTGAAAAAATTACCTCAGGCGACTAACCTTTATATGTTTTTTAAAATGGGCAAACCAGATGCTACCAGATCCCTGAACTGGTCCTGATAGGCACCTGACTATGCAATCTGAGGCGCCTGACTATGTTTTCTCAGGCGATTGACAGTACACTGACTTTAAATTTTAAATTGATTTTAATTCGACAGGCGCGTCACCCCTTTTTGATAGGTGATTGACAAATGTATATTTTTAAAAATTTTTAGTGCGGTAAAGTTTCTAAAATTAGTTACTTGGGCTCCAAATTGCTTGTAAACTTGGGAAACACTCCAAGTAAACTTGAGGAACAAGGAATACTCTTTTAAACTCTATGTATAGCCCCCAAGGCAAAATATTTAATTACCAAGAAATACTTTTAGCAATCAAATACTCTCAATTGTTCTCAACTCTCAAAGGCTCTCTTATTCTCATCTTCCTGACATTCTCTACTGAGTATTGCTGAGATTTATTCACTGAAATTGAGCACAAAGTCTGAATCTTTCAATCGCAGAAAGAATAACTCAATGATAATTTACTTTGAGCTTCGATTTCATTATATATTGATTTTTACTTTGAAGTATATCAGTGATTTAAATTGTACTAATCAGCTCTATCTGAGAGCATCTTTTGTATACAAGTTCTTGTTCTTATTCTTGTAGTTTTTGACGGTTCAAGGTTGATTGGATCATTGGACCAAGCGTGTGGAATTGCTTGGAAAGTGGACTCCACCCTAAAGGAGGGTTTGTAAAAGGTTTGTTCCGCCCGGAAAGGAACAGTATAGTGGAATCCTTAGGTCGTATTGGCCTAAGACGAGGACATAGGCTGGATAGGCTAAACCTCGTAAAAATCTCGATCTCACTCTCTACCCTTTCTCTTTATTTTTTGCATATATAAATTGTGTGGTGTGTATTTAAAGTGTAGGAAGCTAAAACTAAGGTTAAGGAGAATTTTAACTTAAGAAAGTATGTTGACTAATCCTTTGCAGAAACCTTAAAGGGAGTACGTTGATTAATCATTTGCAGAAATCTTAGTTGAAAGAAAGCAAACAAATTTCATTCATAACAGGGCTTGAATCAAATTCATTCATATACGGCTAGAACCAAACTCTTCTCTGAGTGTTTGGAATCAACAAAGTGCTATAGTTTGTTTATTGTGATTGGTTGGATTATTTGGTTATTGTTTGCTTGTATTGAGATTGTGTGTGGATTGTGGATTGGTTAAATATCTAAGTATCATTGTGTGTTTGCTAAATTAGCCAAAGGTCATGAATTCATAAAATGTTTATAAAGAAAATTTTAATAACCCAATTCACCCCCCCCCCCCTCTTGGGACTATACCTTAACTTTCACCATGATTCATCCTCAATTGCATCACTCACATTCTTAGGTTCTTCTTGTGATTAGAAAGCAAAATGACTAATCATATTTTTAAGTGAGGATCGTGTAGTTACTCCACATGATGGTTCCTATAATTTGATGTATAGGATGATTCTTTATGTGCTTCCATTCTCTACGTAGTTCATTAATCTCTTTTTCTACTTGATTATCTTCAGAAAGTGTTCTTTAACTTCAGTGTTCTTATCTGAATTATTTTCAATAAACAAATTTTCAAATTCCTTATTAATCTCAATTTCATCCTTATCAGTCTTTTGAGCAAATGGATTGGATTCATCTACAACGTTAATGGATTCTACAATGGTTAATGTTCGTTTATTATATACCATGTAGGCTTTACTATATAAGACATATCCTAGAAAAATACCTTCATCAGATTTCACATCAAACTTTCCTAGATGTTCATTATCTCTAAGCACAAAACATTTGCAACCAAAAACATGGAAATATGAGATGTTTGGTCTATGGCCATTCCATAATTCATAAGGAGTCATATTTAGAGATGGTCTAATTAAAACTCTGTTTTGAACATAATAGGCAGTGTTTACTGCCTCAACCCAGAAGTACTTAGGTAGTTTATGTTCGTTAAGCATAGTTCTAGTCATTTCTTGTATAGACCTATTCTTTCTTTCAACTACATCATTCTATTGTGATGTTCTAGGAGCTGAAAAATTACGAGATATTCCTAATGAATCACAATATTCTTCCATGCCTTGATTTTTTAATTCTCTACCCCTATCACTTCGAATTTTAGTGATAGTATATCCCTTTTCATTTTGAATTTTTTTTGCTCGGTTTAATAAATTGTTCACATGCTTCATTTTTGTGACCTAAAAATAGTACCCATGTAAATCTAGAATAATCATCAATGATAACAAATGCATATGATTTTCATCCTAAACTTTGAATTGGGTTTGGACCAAATAAATATAAGTGTAGCATTTGAAGTGGCCTAGTAGTAGAGATTACTTTCTTTTTCGTAAAACAAGATCTTGCTTGTTTTCCTAATTGACATGCATCACATATTTTATCTTTCACGAATTTGGTCTTAGGCAATCCCTTAACTAAGTCTCCCTTAACCAATTTAGATATTAAGTCCATGCTTGCATGTCCTAGTCTCCTATACCAAATCTAATTAATTTCGTTCATAGTAGAGAAACATGTCCCACGTTGAGAAGTTCTGTTGTCAAAGTTGGTGGTATATACATTTTCATGATGCTCAACAGTGAATAGAATTTTGTTATTAGTTTTATATTCAACAATGCACTTGTCATGTTTCATGTTCAAAAGATACTTTATAACCTTTATCAAACAGTTGACTTATACTTAATAAGTTTTTTTTTTTTAATCCCTTAACCACTAAAACATCATCTATAATAAGTGATGGATCATTACCAACTTTACCTACTCCTTTGATCTTCCCTTTTGCATTGTCCCCAAAAGTGACAAATCCTCCTTCCTTTGGTGTGATGGATGCGAATTTAACTTTATCCCCAGTCATATGACGTGAACATCGGCTGTGCATATACCATCTATCTTTTGAGAAGGATGATCTGAAGTACATCTACAATAGACATTTAAGTAATTGTTTTTGGTACCCATTTTTTCTTGGGTCCATAGGGGTTAGTGCTTGAATCTCGTTTAACTCTCCATACCTTTTTCATTTTAACATCTTTATTCTTTAAAGGACAATCGAATTTTATATGACCTATCCTTTTACATTTAAAACATGTAGTATATTTATAAGAGTCTTTTGATGGAGTATAAGCTTTTGATTCTCTTACAAAATAACCTATGTAAATATGTTTTTGTTTCAAATTTTCCTTTCCATTAAAACCAAGCCCTTCTTTATCTAGGTAATTTATTTGTGCCCTAAGAAGTCTTTCAAAGTTACTCTAGTCCTCTGAGAATTTATGAATAATTTTAGAATTTTCTTTCAAATTTCTATCCAATTCCTCAATTTCTAAATCCCTTTCTTTTATCACAGATGCATGAGACTCATTCTATTTTTCAATAAGCTTTGAGAGTTCTTTTACTTTACATTTCAAATTAGAAATCTTCTTAGTTTCTTCTCAAGCATTTTAAAAGTGTACAAATATTCTTGTTACAATTCATTATAAGAAAGAATGCTATTTTCATTTTCAGAATCACTGGAATAATAAGAAGATGCTTAGAAAGATATGATTGTACCTCAAGATCATAATATGCCATTAGACATAGATTGGCTACCAAAACATCACTGGACTCGGTGTCTGAACTGCTTGTGTTGTGCATGTCCCAACCCAATTTTATAGCCTCTTCTTTTTCATGGAGGCTTTCATTAGTTTAGGATATTCAGGCTTGATGTGTCCAACCTCTCTACAATTGTAGCAAGTTAGCGGATCTTCCATCTATTTCCTCTTTCTTGATTCTCCTCTTTCTGATTTTGAGTTACGAAATTTTCTATTAAACTTATTATTCTTCTTTAGAAACTTTTTGAACTTCTTTGTTAGCAAGGCCATTTCATCTTCTGATTCTGAGTCACTTCCTTCACTAGTGCTACTAGATGATGCCTTAAGAGCTATAACTCTCTTTGCTTTATTTTACTCATTTTTCCTCTTATTTATTGCTAACTCATAAGTGATGAGTGAACCGATCAGTTCATCAATTGACATCTCTTTCAGATTCCTTTCTTCAGCTATAGCAGTAGCTTTAGCTTCCCAAACTGGCGGTAGTCCCTTAAGGATTTTTCTGACCAAGTCATAAGTAAGGTAAGATTTACCAAGAGCATTTAATGAATTCATGATGTGTGTAAATTTGGTGTACATGGATTGAATAGACTCATTAGAAGCCATTTTAAATGCCTCATATTCACTAGTAAGCATATCTATCCTACTATCTTTTACTTCTTTAGTGTCTTCATATGTTACTTCTAGTTTTTCCCATATCTCTTTAGCAGTTTTACAGACCATTACCCTATTAAACTCATTAAGTTCTAGTGCACAAGATAAAAGGTTTATAGCAGTAGCATTAGGGATCTTCGGGTTCTTTTTGGTGGAGCAATATGAAAAGAGAGATCGCTGAGTTTGTAGAACAATGTTTGACATGCCAGCAGGTGAAAGCTGAGCATCAGAGATTGGCATGATTATTGTAGCCACTCCACATGCCTGAGTGGAAGTGAGAACATATAGCAATGGATTTTGTCACAGGATTACAGCTGAAACTACATAGATGCACGCAATTTGGGTAGTTGTAGATCGACTGACAAAGACTTCCCATTTCCTACCTATCAGAGTTAACTACTCCTTTAGCAAATTGACGAATTTATATATTCAAGAGATAATTAGACTGCATGCTGTACCAGTGTCCATAGCATCAAATCGAGACCCACGGTTTACATCTTAGTTTTGGAGGAGTTTACAGAAGGCCATGGGTTCTAGTTGATGTTCAGAACAACATTTCATCCTCAGACAGATGGCCAAATAGAGAGGATGATACAGATACTGGAGGATATGCTTCGAGCTTGTGTGCTGGATTTCAGAGGCGATTGGATACAGTTCATGCCACTGATCAAGTTTACATATAATAACAGCTATCATGCCAGCATTGGGATGACACCATATGAAGTGTTGTGCGGTAGGAGGTTTATCCCCATTGTATTAGGAAGAGATTGGAGAAAGACAGATTTTGGGGTTAGATCTAATAGAACAAACTCATAATAAAGTCAAACTCATCAGAGACAAGATCAGAACAACACAGAGTTGGCAAAAAAGTTATGCAAATACTTACCGGCGAGAGTTGGAGTTTGACACTGGAGATCATGTATTTCTGAAAGTGGCACCAATGAAAAGAGTTATGAGATTTGGGAGGAAGGGTAAGATGAGCCCTAGGTATATTGGACCATTTGAGATTCTTGAAAGAGTGGGTCTAGTTGTCTACAGGTTGGCATTACCACCGATTTTTTTTTTCTAGAATCCATGATGTATTTCATGTTTCCATGTTAAGGAAATATGTCTCACATCCCTCCCATGTGATCAATTTCGAGGCACTAGAACTCGATGATGCTTTATCTTATGAAGAGATGCCAGTGCAGATTCTAGACTGGAAGGAACAAGAGCTGCGTGCAAAGAGGATTCCACTGGTAAAAAGTGTTATGGTGCAATCATGCAGTAGAGGAAGTTTCGTGGGAATTAGAGGAATAGATACGCGAAAGATACCCACACCTGTTCAGTGGGACCTAGGGTTGAATAACAGGGTATGTATGTTGATTTGTATAGTGTAGGATAGATAGTGTTTTTGGTTTTAGGATAAGAATGGTTTTGGGAGAGGATTTTTTGGGTTATTGTAATCTCCTAAGACCATAAATATAACCACAGTATTCCTCCACCATAAGTGAGGGTAATTAATAAAATTAGGATGTTTTCTTTAAGGATGAAAAGGTGGTAAATAACAATTTCTAGTACGAAATTTTATAAGGATGGAAGAATGTAGAGACCCGGAAAATTTAATTAATGAAATTAATAAAAGAAAATAAATTAAAGAGAAGGAAAAAGGAAAAGGGGGATCAACAGGGGTTTTTCGATGAACCAATGGTCTTCGTCAGTAAATGTCCCTCTAGGTCTCATCTACAAAGTACACGTGTCTCGTCGACGAGAAGATACCAAGAGTCAGGGAATTTCAAAGAATTTCAAGTTCATCGACGAACCAGCCTCCTCATCAATGAAGTACCTTTGTGGGCTCATCGACGAATCACTTTAACTAGTCGGTGAATGCTGGCCTATAAATAGGTTTTTTGTCATTTTCCAGTGGCCATTTCTCTCTCCTCTCGTTCTCTCTCTCTCTACCCTATGGTTTTCACTCTCTCTCTATTTCTCTCTCTCTCTCTCTCTCTCTCTCTCTCTCTCTCTCTCTCTCTCTCTCTCTCTCTCTATCTTTGTTCAATTTTGGCTTCATTATAGCCCGGATTAATGATCGATAACCGCCACGAGGTTCATGGGAAGATTCTCTACAACTTAGCTAGAGCGGATTGTTGGTTTGGAATTCTTGGGCACCATCCCAAAATCAGGGTAAGTGAGGTATTTTAGGGTTTTATGGGTTATTTGAAGTATTTAGAACCTAGGAAGTGTTAAATGAGAATTGTTCTAAGAATTGAGTAGATTAATTTGGGGAAATAAGAATTTCAGGCTTTTCGAACGCCGTGGAGCGTAGGATCTAGGGTGTTAGTGGACATCTCAGTAAGTCAGGTAAGGGGAATAAATTGTAGCAATATTTTAGAAATTATGGGTTGAATAAATATGTGAAAATGGTGATATGATATTTTAACTGTGTATATTATGATATGAATAATGGATGAAACTATGTGGCATATGAATTATACTGAGAACATGTTTGAAACTAGGTTGTGTGAACTGCACAGTGAATTATGAGAATATGAGACAAACATATATTGAAATGTTTTGTGTAGAAAAGAATATAAGCAAAACCCAGTGATTTTTATATACTGAACTGTAATGATAAGAGAATTGTTTTAATGAGAAACAATGAAAAGTGATATATCGAAGGGTATTTTCTGAGATATGATGAAATATGTAACATGGATATGTTTACTGGAAAAATTGATGGTACATGATATATATGCATAGAAATGATTTCTATGATTAATGTGGTAGTATAAAATAACGATATGTTTTATACTGAGAAATGTTGAAATACATGAAATGAGAACCTATTGTGAATATTGAAATGTGAATATTATAGTGTGGCTACTGCAATGTGAATATTGAAATGAGAATATGAAAATGTGAATGTTGGAATGTGAATGTTGCAGTGTGAATATTGAAATGAGAATATGAAAATGTGAATGTTTGAATGTGAATACTGGAATGTGAATAATGCAATGCGAATACTGCAATGTGAATACTGAATTGTGAATAGTGAAATGTAAATGTGGAAATGGGAATACTGAAATGTGAATGTGTAAATGTGAACCCTGATGAATGGATTGTGATAGAAATCATGGTAGCGATGCTAGTGGATGATAGTGCAACCACACGTTCTCATGGAGAGTGTCGTGTGGCAGTCAAATGAGTCAATGAGAAGGGAAGGTTTGCCCCCTATAGTCCGAACCAGGGTTAGGCAGGCCATTCTTGCTGCAGACGGGTATATGGATTGTTTATTTTGATCTAACTAGGTAGGCCAACTACGTTTTAGATCCAGTCTTCGAGCCACACAACCTCGACCATGGGGGGAAGCAAGGCGTGGAGAATATCCTCAAGGCAGTAATGAGTTACAAATGCGCATGTATTAGTTACCGAGGACACTCATGTGCTAGATGATGAAATGGAAATGAGGAAAGAAGGAGTGTGAGTTTAATAACATAAATAGAAAAGGAAAAGTAAAACTCTCCACCTGGGAGCTTACAGAGTAAGGTGAGTGCCCTGACAAGTATCAATTGTAGCCATACCCGAGTTAATCGGGTAAGGCTACAAACGATATCAAAGCAAAAGGGAGCTACATGTATGGGCGTGTAATCTCCCCTATCCTAGGGAACTTTCGCAAATAAATATGGGTTGCATGTGAATGAGTTGGAAAATGGAATTAAAGCTTATAAAAGCTTGTTTTTTATATCTATATGATTATGAGTATAAATGGTATATTTTTCCTAGATGGTATTATCACTGAAATAAGAATATTGTGATATAATGAAACTCTTACTGCCACACATTGTAAATAATTTATTCTGTCATACTGAGATATATCTCACCCAAATATCTAAATATTTCAGGGAACTATGACAGACCAGGAGATAGAGCTCCGAGATAGAGGGGAGCCTACACCCTGATAAACAGGGTGAGTGTTTTGAGCTAGGGATGTATGTTACCCTTAGGGTGTTTTTCTATTTTGGAAATGGGTTAGACCTATATATATATATATATATATGGGTATTTGTATTCTTGATGGTTTGTAATTATTGACTTCTGTTGTTAGGGTTGTTTATATAAGTTTGATTGATTACCCGGTACCCGTTTCAGGTCGGGTTATGCTGATACGGTATCAGAGATTCTAACGTGGCCAATGTTTGGGTATTATTGACTAATATTTATTATTTAGTAAAAAAAATGGTATAAAATCGAGGCGTTACAATAAGCTTGATTCTCTTACAAAATAACCCATGTAAAGATGTTTTTGTTTCAAATTTTCCTTTCCATTAAAACCAAGTCCTTCTTTATCTAGGGAATTTCCTTGTGCCCCAAGAAGTCTTTCAAAGTTACTATGGCCCTCTATGAATTTATGAATAATTTTAGAATTGTCTCTCAAATTTCTATCCAATTCCTCAATTTCTAAATCCTTTTCTTTTATCACAAAAGCATGGGGCTCATTTTGTTTTTCAATAAGTTTTGAGAGTTCTTTTACTTTACATTTCCTTAGAAATTTTCTTAGTTTTCTTCTCAAGCATTTTAAGAGTGTACAAATATTCTTGTTGCAATTCATTATAAGAAAGCATGCTATTTTCATTTTCAAAATCACTAGACTAATAAGATGTTAATTCAGGTGTAATCCCAAGAGGGGGGTGAATTGGGTATTTTAAAAATCTTTAATATTATTTTACCACTTAATCCCTATTTCTATATTTAAAAAATTAATTGTAGGGGTTTGAAATTGATTCAAATTGTTATCTAAATAAATTCTAATTTGCCCAATTAATTATCAAGTGCGTGTGGGGTTATTCAACATATACACATGTAGGATAGGTAATGAAATGCGTTACGGAAATTAAAAGGAGTAAAGGGAGAGAGAAGGCAAACACAATTTTTACAATGTTCAGCCAACCCAGCCTACATCCTCACCGTGAGCAAACCACACAAGGATTCTACTAAATCCCTGCTTCTTTAACCAGGATGGAGCTTCCCGTACATCCGCTACTTACAAAAGGCACAGCTTCATCCTCACCTGGTTCACAACCCGAAGCATGATTACAATATAGAATTTCTCATATACAAAGCAACTAAATATTGTTTCTAACAAAGCTAGTGAGTACAATGAAAAACCAAACACATATCCATATCATAAAACTTGAAGCTAAGTATGTATGTAACGATGTAATCGTTATATGAATGAAATGCTTCACAAAATTTTCCTTTGATCAAATCTCCCAAAATAATTATATAAGTAAATGCTTTGGAGAACTTAGGGTTTTAGTTCAACTTACTAGATACAAGAATACCGAATGTGATCTTATTAAAAAGTTGGTTTTGAATATTATGAAGATCTAAGTTCTTGCTATCAAATAATTTGTGAAGTTGAATCTTTTAATAAATAAAATACTTTGAATATTGCAAAAATTTAAACACTACTTGTCACAACAAAATTTCTCACAAATATATATATTGAGAACCTTTAGACTTTTCAATCAAGTAGATTTTGTAATAACCAAAATATTGAGTCTTTGAATGAAAATAAGAACTTGAAGATCACCAAATATTCAATGTTTAGAAAATCCTTTCACAAATAAATTTATATGTAACAACACAAGGATTTTTCTTTTTCAATAAGAATAATAGATGTATGAGTATGAGATATGAAAAATCTTTAAGATATCTATATATTGAAAATGCAAACCGATCCCTTGTTTACCAAACCTCAATCACCAGAGCTTGCTTTCAAGATGTGTAAATGAAATTCCTTCGAAATGTTGAGATGATTTGCCTAAACTTGATGAATATAGTTGGAGTGTAGGCAATCGTATTGCAATATGTTCAATATTCTCAATATTATCCCAAAACTTAGGGCACTAGGGTTTAGAGGTTGATTATATAGCTCATCTTGGCCTTAGGATAAGTCATGACTGTTGGATCAATTTGATCAAGTGTAAAACCTGCGTGTTCTCTCATTAAAGATCAAAATTTTAAACTTCTCGCAGGTTCAAATGACTGAAGATTAAGGTTCAGACGTCTAATGTTCCTTAAAGCATTGAAAAATTAAACTAGACACAGGGTCATACGACTGAACTTGAGGTTCAGACTTTTGAAGTCCCTGCTTCAGATGACTGAACTTAAGGTTCAAATGTCTAAAGGTGTTTTGCCTATTCTATATTTCAGCAATTAATTCTTCAGACGATTGAACTAATTCTTCAGTCTTCTAAGGAAATTCTTCAGACGTCTAAAGTAAAAATTCAGTCGTGTGAAGCTGCATCTTCAAACGTCTGAGGGTAATCCTCAATCATCTGGGTAGTCCAACTTCAGTTTTTTTATTTTATTTTCAAAAATAATTTTTGCTTTCTTGTTTTTCTTCATCATAAAATATTTTTTTCGAGGTTTTAAATAGAGTCTCTAAATCAATGAAAAACCCCTAAAATATTTTCATGAGATGCATGAGTCTTAAGATCAGTCTAGGGTATATTTTGTGCTTCGAATTAAATCATTTGAAATATATAAATACATTCTTTTCTAAATACCCATTCCCATGATGATCTTGAACTTACCGCTTACATCTTCATTCTTTTACTCTTTTATTTCCGTGGATTGTGCCCAGATGTATATGCTTTAATCCTCATGGCTTCCAGGACTTTCTAACCTTCCATGCATGCTAAATATTGTTCCTGTTCACAATCTCAATGCATAGATTAAATACCAAGTGATTTGTCATTATCAAAACAGGATTGGACTCATAGAGTTAACAATCTCTCCCTTTTTTATGATGAAAAATGTACAAGCAAAAATATAAATTGAATATAAAATGGGTTACACCTGACAAGGCTTCCCCTCAAATAATGCACAATAAAATATTCAGCAATATGAAATATGCTCATACACAATTTAAAATAGACAATAGTTTTGCATGTATAACTCATGTACTTATGTACTTTTGCCAACTATTTTTGCTATAATCTTATATTCTTCTCCCTCTTTTGACATCCACAAAAAGGTATATAACAAAAATGTTTAGACATAATTAAATCTCAATTTTTAAAAAAATATGCAACCTTCAGATTTCAAAAATTATACTGTGAAATATGTCTCCCTGTGTTAATTCAATTTACTTCTCCCCCTTGCTAATACAAAAAGTTGTGTTGTTGAATTAAATTGCAATGTGAGTATACATAGTGTGTCAAATTTCATAAACATGGATAAGCAAAAAGAGTCACTAAAGTTCAAAGGTTATGTGAGGATTAACATGTGTCAGATAATATGCACTCATCATGATATGAGTTTAATACCAAATGTGAACAAATGTGATACCAAATGGAAACAAATGAGTTGAGTTTGAAATATTTAACCAATTGTGAATATTAAGTGATGTTGCTCCCCCTGAATTATGTCATCTAATATAAATCTAGGCAACTTCTCGACTATGCATTAGGCCTAATTCACGTCTAATTTGGATAAACCTATCCTCCACAAGTGGTTTCATGAATATGTCTGCCCATTGTTCATCTGTGCATACAAACTCAAGTGTCACATCTCCTTTTTGCACATGATCGTGAGGAAAATGATGTCTAATTTTTATATGTTTAGTTCGTGAATGTAGTATAGGATTCTTTGAGATGTTTATTGCACTCGTATTGTCGCACCTTATAGGAATTATATTATAGCTTAATCCAAAATCCATAAGTTGTTGCTTCATGTATAACGTTTAAGCACAACAACTTCTTGCCACTATGTATTCTGCCTTAGCTATGGAAAGAGCAACCGAATTCTACTTCTTGGAAAACCAAGAGACAAAAGAATGTCCTAAGAAATGACACGTGTCACTCGTGCTCTTTCTATCCACTTTGCTACCATCAAAATCAGAATCAGAGTAGCTAATAATCTCAAAGGATGTATACTTAGGATACCATAACCCAAGTTCCACGGTTCCTATCAGGTATCTAAGTATTCATTTGAAAGCTAACAAATGTGACTCTTTTGGTGCAGCTTGAAATCTTGCTCACAAACATATGCTGAACATTATGTCAGGTCTGCTGGTAGTTAGATATAGTAAGCTACCAATCATTCCACGATAGAGCTTGACATCTACTAGTATACCTTGTTCATCTTTGTCTAATTTCAAAGAAGAGCTCATAGGTGTCCTTAGTATTTTTCCATCTTCCATATTAAACTTTTTGAGCATATCTCTAATGTACTTCGATTAATTTATAAAAATTTTGTTTGATCTAATGTCATAGGAAGAAATTTAGTTCATGCATCATGCTCATCTCAAATTCATTTTGCATAGTGCTTGCAAACTCATTGCACAAGTATTTATTTGTTGCTCCAAATATGATAACATCTACATATACTTGAACTAGGAGCATGTCATCTTTCTTAGACTTTATGAAAAGTGTTGTGTCTATTTTCTTTCTGATAAATCCATTATCCAGTAGAAAACCGCTTAACCTTTCATATTAAGCTCTAGGAGCTTGTTTTAAACCGTACAAGGCTTTAGTTAGTCTAAACATGTTTTGGATACTTATGATTTTCAAAACCTGGGGGTTATTCTACATATGCCTCTTCACTTATGTAGCCATTTAAAAATGCATTTTTTACATCCATTTGATACAGCTTGAAATCCTTAAAATCAACATAGGCTAAAAGTATTCGAATGGCTTCCATTCTAGCTATAGGTGTAAAGGTTTCTTCAAAATCTATTCCTTCTTCCTGGTTATATCCCTGAGCTACTAGTCTTGCTTTATTACTAACAACTATCCCATATTCATCTTTTGTGTTCTTATACATCCATTTTGTTCCAATAATTGTCTTATCCTCAGGTCTAGGAACTAATGTTCGTACTTTATTTCTCTCAAACTGGTTTAACTCTTATTGCATGGACATCACCCAAGATCCATCCTCAATTGCTTCACTCACATTCCTAGGTTCTTCTTGAGACAAAAAGACAAAATGACTAATTATATTCCTAAGTGAGGATCGTGTGACTATTCTACATAATGGTTCACCTATTATTTGATCAATGGGATGACTCTTCATGTACTTCCATTCTCTAGGTAGTTCATTAACTTTATTTGATTAGTTTCAGCATGGTTCCTTAATTTCATTTCTCTTTTCTGAATCATTTTCAATGGACATTTTTTCAAATTCCTTATTTATCTCAATTTCATCTTCATCAGTCCTTTTAGAGAAGGGATTTGATTCATCGAATACTACATGAATGGATTTGATTACGCACCGAAACTGCGTAATTGGACGTTTAACCTGGGCTTTACGGTTTATATTTTTAATTAAATGTCCAAAATTGTCCAATATTTTAATAAAGTGCCAAAATCATCATTATTGAACTTTATTGCACAATTTATGAAGTTTTGGTAATTTTTTGTCGCAGGAAAATTCCCAGGAACCAAAACCGATACCTGTTCGTATTTCATGAATAACTTTTCCGTCCGTGCTATGATTGAGACGATTCAAATTTCTAGAGAAAGAGGAAAGGATCATCTACAACTTTCATGTTTTGAGTTTTGTGAGATACAGGATGCAGAAGAGCAGAATTTGCGACAAACAGAGAACAAAAAAATACAACAATTCGGGTCAAGTTGCCGGGTCAAGTTGGTTGGATCCGGGTCCTAGGGCAGCTTATTTCCTCCTTTAAATTTCTTTCTTTTCTTCCCCCTGTTCGGCAGGCAGCCCCGAGGGCTCTCCTCTCCTCTCCTCTCCTCTCTTCTTGCTGTTCTTCTTCTTCTTCTTCTTTGGTTTTTGTTTTTTTTTCTCTTTCAATTGCGCTTTGCCTTTCTCTGCTTCCCTTTCTTTCCTCCCTTGTTTTCTTTAATTTCTTGTAGCCTCTCTCGTTCCCAGTTCCACTCATCCCTACTCCTCTTCTCTCTCCAATCTCTCATCCGCTTATTCTCACTCTCTCCCTCTCGGTTAATCTTCGTGTCTTTACAACATCCGGCCAAATAGTGTGCACCAGCTCCGCCGCAGCAACACAGCAGTTCTCTGCTGTCCAAAAATAGCAACATAGCAGTTCTCCTCCTCCATAGCAAACCGCCATAGCCAGCAGCAGTCCCTGCTGCCTGTAGGTCCATCTCCACCCCCGACCAGCTGCTGCAACTCGAGTAACACCAGCAGCAACAGTAACAGTAACAGTAACACAGCAGAAAGCTGCAGAATTGAAGAGCCCTTCTCGGCCAACACTAGCACCACCAAGAGCCACCACCATAGCAGTCTTCCTCAGCCGGAATTCCTCTGTTTCACAGCCAACTCCAGCAACACAGGACTCCTCTCGGCTATGCTCTGTTTTCTCTTACTCTCTCCCTTTTTCTCATCTTCTTCTTCTTCTTCTTCTTGTTTTTATTTATTTATTTACTCTATGTTAATTGTTATTTTGTCTTTACTCATTGGATTTTATTAAAGACTTGTTTTTTATTTTTATTTTTTTCCTTTATCATTTAGTTAGATGCTCTTTCAATTATAGTTCTTTTTAGTATTAAAGTTTATTGATTTTATGTGTTTAATTAATGAAGTCTAAGATAAAAATAAAAAAAAATATAGAAAACTAAAATAAAATACAAAGTTTGTGTTTTTATTTCTTGTGTCATGTTATTGTTTTGGTTGATTGATATTTTAATTTTAATTCGCATTATTGATTCGTGTTAAAGATTCGATTTTTATTACGCACGTATGTGTTGATTGAGTTTCCATAGTGTGTGTTTTAATCCCATGTTCTAGGTTACCATCTTTAATTAGTGCGTGTGTCAATGTTTCCTTAGGTAGATTAGAGTTTCCATTCTAGCGTGTTTCAATTCTTTATTTGTAGTTTCCAGTTTTAATTAGTGCGTGTCCCAATGTTTCTTCAAGTAAACTAGGATTTCTATTCTTGTTTTCTTTTATTTAGTGCATGCTAATTTCAGGGTTTAAATTGCGTGTTATTTAATTTGTCAAAAGTGAAATTGAACAATCTTGAAATCCCGAATCTGAACTGAGTTCAGTACATTTTTAATTTCGATTGGAAGAACGTAAAATCTGAGATTAAAACGCATTCCCTGAGGAGACGATCTAGCCCTTGGGCTTAATATTACACGACGTAACTCCTATACTTGGGATAGCTTTCGAGCTGTTCATTTTTCGAGTGAGTCAGGATTCTATAACGATTAATGTTCATTTATTATATACTCTGTAGGCTTTACTATCTAAGGCATACCCTAGGAAGATACCTTCATCTGATTTCACATCAAACTTTCCTAAATGTTCATTGTGTCTAAGCACAAAACATTTATAGCCAAAGACATGAAAATATGATATGTTTGGTCTATGGTCATTCCATAATTCATCAGGAGTCTTATTTAGAGATAGTCTAATCAAAACTCTATTTAGAACATAACAGGCGGTATTTACTACCTCGAGCCAGAAGTACTTAGGTAATTTATGTTTATTAAGCATAGTTCTGGCCATTTTTTGTATAGACCTATTATTTCTTTCAACTACACCATTTTTTTGTGGTGTTCTAGGAGCCAAAAAATTATGAGGTATTCCTAATGAATTGCAGTAGTCTTCCATGCCTTGATTTTTAAATTCTGTACCCCTATCACTTCGAATTTTAGTGACAGTATAACCCTTTTCATTTTGAATTTTCTTACATAGTTTAATGAATTATTCACACGCTTCATCTTTGTGACCTAAAAATAGTATCCATGTATATCTTGAATAATCATCAACTATGACGAATGCGTATGATTTTCCTCCTAAACTCTAAGTTGGGTTTGGACCAAATAAATCTAAGTGTAGCATTTGAAGTGGCCTAGTAGTAGAGATTACTTTCTTCTTCTTAAATCTAGTTCTTGCTTGTTTTCCTAGTTGGCATGCATGACAGATTTTATATTTCACGAATTTAGTCTTAGGCAATCCCTTAACTAATTATCCCTTAACAAGTTTAGATATCAAGTCCATATTTCCATGTCCTAGTCTCCTATGCCAAATCCAACTAATCTCATTTATAGTAGAAAAACAAGTAACATATTGAGAAGCAAGATTGTCAAGGCTAGTGGTGTAGACATTTTCATGACGATCAGTAGTAAACAAGTTTTTGTTTTTAGATTTGTTCTCTATAGTGCATTTTTCATGTTCAAATGAGACGTTATAACTTTTATCACTTAGTTGACTTATACTCAATAAGTTATGTTTCAATCCATCAACTAATAACACGTTATCAATGACAAGTGAAGGTTCCTTCATCTTTTGATATGATACATGCAAATTTAGCTTTATCTCCTGTCATATGTCGCAAGCATCCGCTATCCATATACCACTTATCCTTCAAGGAGGACAATTTCAAGCACATCTGCAGGACATAATCAGATAACTACTTTTGGTACCCAGATTTTCCTGGGTCCATGGGGGTTAGTACTAGATTCTCCTTTGATTTTCTAGAGTTTCTTAATTTTAACATCTTTATTTTAAAAGGACAATCAAATTTTATATGACCCAACCTCTTACATTTAAAACATGTAATATTTCTATGATAGTCTTTAGTTGGAACATACGATTTTGACTCTCTTACAAAATATCCCATGTAGAGATGTCTCTGTTATAGATTCTTCTTCCCATTAAAACCAAGACCTTCTTTTTCTAGGGAATTTATTTGAGCTCTTAGGAGTTTTTCAAAATTATTTTGACCTTCTATAAATTTACAAATAATCTTAGATTTATCTTTCAAATTCTTTTCTAACTCCTCAATTTTCAAATCCTTGTCTTTCATGAGAGATGCATGAGATTCATTTTGACTTTCAACTAACTTCGAAAATTCTTTCAATTTTAATTTCAAACCAGAATTTTTTTTATTCATTTTCTCAAGCATTTTAAAGGTATATAGATATTCCTAATGCAATTCATCTTAAGAAAGCATGCTATTTTCATTTTCTAAATCACTTGAATAGTAAGATGAAGTAGAACAAAAAGATTATACCTCGTGGTCATCGTGAGCCATTAGACATAGATTCGCAATCTCGTTATCACTGGATTCAAATTCTAAACTACTGGTACTGTGATTGTCCCAGCCCACCTTTAGAACCTTCTTCTTCTTCTTCTTCTTAGACACTTTCTTAAGCTAGGGACAATTAGGCTTGATATGTCCAAATTCTCTACAGTTATAGCACATGAGAGGATCATCATTTTGCTTCCTTCTACTTGACTCTCCCTTTTCTGGTTTTGAGCCCTTGAATTTTATGGTGTATTTCTTGTTCTTTCTTATAAACTCTCCTTTCATAGTGATAAGTGCCATGCTTTCATCTGAGTTTGAATCACTTCCCTCACTAGAGTAGTGAGATGATGCCTTAAGTGTTGTAGCTTTCTTTGCTTTGATTTGCACATTCTTTCTCTTATTTATTGCAAGCTCATAGGTGATGAGTGATCCAATTAGTTCATCAACAAATATCTCCTTCAGATCTCTCCCTTTTTCTATTGCAATAGCTTTGGCTTCCCAAACCGGAGGTAATCCCCTAAGTATTTTCCTAATCAACTCATAAGTAGGGTAAGATTTACCAAGAGCATTTAAAGAATTTGTGATGTGTGTGAATCTAGTGTACATGGATTGAATAGATTCACCAGTCATCATTTTAAATGCCTCATATTCACTAGTAATCATGTCTATTCTACTATATTTTACTTCCTTAGTACCTTCATATGTAACTTCTAATTTTTCCCAAATCTGTTTAGCAATGTTATAAGCCATCACCCTATTAAATTCATTTACATCTAGTGCACAGAATATCAATTTCATTGCAGTAGCATTTATTTGCACAGATTTCCAATCTTCTTCAGTATACTCAACTTCATTTTTGGGTACATTTACCTTATCAACTACTTTCATAGGAACATGGTTTCCCTTAGAAACAATTTTCCACACTTTCCAATCCACATTTAAAAGATATATACTCATTCTATGTTTCTAATAGGTGTAATTTACACCGTAGAAAATAGGTGGTCTAGTGGACGAGTGTCCCTCACCGAATGGAGTTACACCGATGTATGTCATGTGATCATTTTACAAAATGAATAGTTAAGTCTATGTAAACCCGCTCTGATACCAAATGTTAATTCAAGTGTAATCCCAAGAGGGGGTGAATTGGGTACTTTAAAATCTTTGAGATTATTTTACCATTTATTCCCTATTTCTATATTTAAAAAATTAATTGCAGGGGTTTGAAATTGATTCAAATTGTTACCTTAATAAATTCTATTTTATCGAATTAATTATCAAGTGCGTGTGGGATTATTCAACATACACACATGTAGGATAGGTAATGACATGCGTTGCGAAAATTAAAAGGAGTAAAGGGAGAGAGAAGGCAAACACAATTTTTACGAGGTTCAGCCAACCCGGCCTACATCCTCGCCTTGAGCAACCCACTCAAGGATTCCACTAAATCTCTGCTCCTTTAACCGAGATAGAGCTTCCCTTAGATCCGCTGCTTACAAGAGACACAGCTTCCTCCTCACCCGGTTCACAACCCGAACCGTAATTACAATATAGAATTTCAAATCTACCAAACAACTCAGTATTGCTTCTAACAAAGCTAGTGAGTACAATGGAAAACCTAACACATATCCATATGATAAAACTTGAAGCTCAGTATGTATGTAATAATCGTTATATGAATGATATGCTTCACAAACTTTCACTTTGATCAAATCTCCCAAAATAATTATATAAGTAAATGCTTTGGAGAATTTAGGGTTTTAGTTCAACTTACTAGATGCAAGAATATTGAATGTGATCTTATTAAAAAATTGGTCTTGAATATTATGAAGATCTAAGTTCTTGCAATCAAATAATTTTTGAAATTAAATCTTTGAATAAATAAAAGGCTTTGAATATTGCAAAGATTTAAACACTACTTGTTACAACAAAAATTTCTCACAAATATATATATTGAGAACCTTTAGACTTTTCAATGAAGTAGATTTTGCAATAACCAAAATATTGAGTCTTTGAATGAAAATAAGAACTTGAAGATCACCAAATATTCAATGTTTAGAAAATCCTTTCACAAATAAATTTATATGTAACAACACAAGGATTTTTCTTTCTCAACAAGAGTAATAGATGTATGAGTATGACATGAAAAATCTTCAAGATATCAATATATTGAAAACACAAACCAATCCCTTGTTTACCAAACCTCAATCACCTGAGCTTGCTTTCAAGATGTATAAATGAAATCCCTTCGAAAAGTTGAGATGATTCGCCTAAACTTGATGAATATAGTTGGGAGTGCAGGAAATCGTATTGCAATATGTTCAATATTTTCAGTATTATCCAAAAACTTGGAGAACTAGGGTTTAGAGGTTGATTATATAGCTAATATGGGCCTTAGGATAAGTTCTAACCATTGGATCAATTTGATCAAGTGTAAAACCTGTGTGTTCTCTCGCTAAAGAACAAATTTTTAAACTTCTCGTAAGTTCAGACGACTGAAGATTAAGGTTCAGACGTCTGATGTTCCTTAAAGCATTGAAAAATTAAACTGGAGACAGGGTCAGACGATTGAACTTGAGGTTCAGACTTCTGAAGTCCCTGCTTCAGACGGCTGAACTTAAGGTTCAGACATCTAAAGGTGTTCTTCTTGTTCTATATTTCAGCAATTAGTTCTTCAGACAACTGAACTAATTCTTCAGTCTTCTGAGGAAATTCTTCAGACGTCTGAAGTAAAACTTTAGTCATCTGAAGTTGCATCTTCAGATGTCTGAGGGTAATCCTCAGTCTTTTGGGCAGTCCAACTTTAGTTTTTTTATTTTATTTTCAAAATTCATTTTTGCTTTCTTGCTTTGCTTCTTCATAAAACATTTTTCCGGGGTTTTAAATAGAGTCTCTAAGTCAATGAAGAACCCCTAAAATATTTTTATGAGGTGCATGAGTCCTAAGATCAGTTTAGGGTATATTTTGAGTTTCGAATTAAATCATATGAAATGTGTAAATACATTCAGTTCTAAATACCCATTCCCACGATGTTGTTGAACTTGTCGCTTACAATTTCATTCGTTTACTCTTTTATTTCCATGGATTGTGTCCAGATGTATATACTTTAATCCTCATGGCTTCCATGACTTTCTAACCTTCCGTGCATGCTAAATATTGTTCCCGTTCACAATCTCAATGCATAGATCAAATACCAAGTAATTTGTCATTATCAAAACAAGATTGGACTCATAGAGTCAACATAAGAAGATGCTAAGAAAGATGATTGTACCTCAAGATCATCATGTGCCATTAGACACAGATTGGCTATCAGATCATCACTGGACTTAGTGTTTGAATTGCTTGTGTTATGCGTGTCCTAACCAACTTTTAGAGCCTTCTTCTTTTTCTTTGAGGCTTTCATTAGTTTAGGACATTCAGGCTTGATGTGTCCAACCTCTCTGAAATTGTAGCAAGTTGGCGGATCTTCCTTCTGTTTCCTCTTGCTTGACTCTCCTCTTTCTGATTTTGAGTTCTGGAATTTTTTGTTAAACTTCTTATTCTTCTTCAGGAACTTTCCGAACATTTTTGTTAGCAAGGTCATGTCATCTTCTGATTTTGAGTCACTTCCTTCACTAGAGCTGCTAGACGATGCCTTAAGAGCTGCAACTCTCTTTATTTTATTTTGCTCATTTTTTCTCTCATTTATTGCTAGCTTATACGTGATGAGTGAACCGATCAGTTCATCAACTAACATCTCTTTCAGATTCCTTCCTTCGGCTATAGCAATAGCTTTAGCTTCCCAAACTGGCGATAGTCCCATAAGGATTTTCTTGATCAACTCATAAGTAGGGTAAGATTTACCTAGAGCATTTAATGAATTCGTTATATGTGTGAATCTAGTGTATATGGATTGAATAGACTCATCAGTAGCCATTTTAAATGCCTCATATTCACTAGTAAGCATATCTATCCTACTATCTTTTACTTCCTTAGTGCCTTCGTATGTTACTTCTAGTTTTTCCCATATCTCTTTAGTAGTTTTATAGGTCATTACCCTATTAAACTCATTAACCTTTAGTGCACAGTATAGAAGGTTTATAGTAGTGGCATTTATTTGAACAGATTTCCAATCATCATCATTATACTCATCTTCAGTCTTAAGTACATTTACTTTATCCACTACCTTCATAGAAAACATGATTTCCTTTAGAAACTATTCTCCACATTTTCCAATCAACATTTAAAATATATATACTCATCCTTCATTTCCAGTAGGTGTAATTTACATAAAAAAAAATTGGTGGTCTAGTGGACGGGTGTCCCTCACTGAATGGGGTTACACCGATGTGTGCCATTGTGATCTTTTAGAAAAATAACGGTTAAGTCTATATAACTTGTCTTTGATACCAAATGTGAATTCTAGTGTTATCCTAAGAGGAGGGGGGGGGGGATTGGGTATTTTAAAAATTTAAGTCCTTCGAGTTCTAATTTTGAAAACTATCAATTACAAACTTGCAAGCTACTTATAACTACCTCAATGTTTTTCAATTAATCAACCTAACGAGTGATTCTATCAATCAACCTAATTTACTCAATTACTTTGATCACCTATTATATATTTAAAATATTTACAATATTCGCACAAATAAGATTACGCAGAAATTAAATGGAGGTAAGGGTAAAAGAGATGCAAACTCGATTTTTACAAGGTTCAGCCTACCCCAGCCTACTTCCTTGCCTTGAGCAACCTACTCAAGGATTCCACTAAAAATTCGCTCCTTTAACTGGGACGGAGCTTCCCTTACAATATGCTACTTACAAAAGGCGTAGCTTCCTCCTCAACCCCAGTTCACAACCTGAACCATGAATACAATATAAAGATTACAATTTCTGCAAAACTCAAAATGTTTCTAACCAAGCTAGTGAGTACAATAGAAATTCTAGTACATAATCATATGATAAAAGATGAAAATAAATATGTATGTAAGATATGATCTTTATATGAAGAATGAGATGCTTCACAAATCTAACCTTTAATCAATATCTCACAAAAATTAATTTTTATAAATAAATGTTTTGGTGATCTTAGGGTTTGATTTCAAATCACTTTATGCAAGAATAACAAATAAGATCTTTTAAAAAAAAAAAAATAGTCTTGGATAATATGCAGATCTAAGTTCTTGCTATCAAATAACTTGTAAAATTAAATCCTTAAATAAACTTTGAATATTGCAAATATTTTAACAATATTTTTGAAAACTTCTCAAGAATATATATCTAGAAGCTCTTAGAATTTGCAATTAGATAGTTTTTGCAATAACCAAATGCTAAATTTTTTAATGAAAATATAGTATTGAATATCTCAAAGATTTTAGTTTTAGAAAAACTTTTCTCAAGTATTTTATTCAATCAAAGAATGTAAAATACACAACTATATTTTTGCTCCCAATAAAATATTAAATATAATGAATATGGGAAACAAGAAAATAGGATTTGAATGCTCAATCTACTCAAACCTCAATACCAACGACGATTGCAAAATATGTGCATGAATGCCTTTTGATCAATGTAACAAATGCCCAAAACTAGATGTAAAATCTTTGGAGTGCACGCACAAGTTCAGCAATATGTTCAAGGCTCTTAGAATGTAGGCAAAAAGTTCAATGCTCTAAGTAATATGCAAAAAGTGATGCTCTAGGGTTTAGAGATTAGGTTTATAAGTGTTCTCGACAGTTGATCAAATCCTGGTCATTGGATCATTTAAAAAAAAAGGTTTTCGTTCATATTTGCTTTGAGAACATTGTTCTGCACTACGACCTTCATCGATGAATGCGTACGTTAGTTGATGAGTGTACAACACTCGTTCATTGATGAGGCCATGAGTTCGCTGATAAGAGCATTATCTAAACTTTTTGGGCTCTCGGTATTTTTTCATCGATGAGAGAAAAACTTTTCATCGCCGAGTGGCCTTCATGCGTTCAGCGACGAGGCCTCTAAAAATTTATTCAACCTAGAACTAATGTAAATGTATCTTTCATGAAATGCATGAGTCCTAAGGTATGTATAGGGTATATTTGAGCTTCTAATCATATCATATGACCTATGTAAATACATTCAATTCTAAATACCCATTCCCATTGAAAATCTTGAACTTGAAGCTTGCTTCTTCATCCTTTTATTCTTCCAATTCCATGGATTGAACCAAGTGATATGTACTGCAGGTTCCTCGTGGCTCCCATATCAAGCTTACCGTTCGTGTATTCTAAATCATAATCTTGTTCACAAACTCAATTGCACAGGTCAAATACCAAGTGATTTGTCATTATCAAAGTAGGTTGGACTCATAGAGTCAACGAAAACCAATATACTGCAATCAAAATCAATATAGAAAGATGAAGCTCAAGAATTTATCACTAGGGTTCTTTCGTAGATTGAGAAACTTAGAAGAAACACAAAGAACCATAGGCTTTAATAAGAAAATTCTCAGTAGAAACTTCAGCAAGAGTCTTAGCAAGAAAGCTTTTGAAGAGTAGAAAATATTGTGCTTGAATGTTGATTGTATGTATTTGTGTCTTTAATCCTTTGTTTTAGCAAGTATTTATAGATGAAAAAAGTTTATTTTTTGTAATCTCCAAGTTCCTTGGAGTGTTTCCTAAGTTTTCATAAAGTTTAAAGGGTCAAGCAATCTATTTTGGAAATATTCCCTAATTGTTTTATTTTGAATTTTTCAAAGGTCAGATGCCTCATCTATCAAGGTCAGCACCTGAACTTATTCTGTTTTAGTGAAAATTCAAACTCATAATGGGGTTGACTCACTCGAAAAATGAGCAGCTCGGAAGCTATCCTAAGTATAGGAGTTCTGTCGTGTAATATTAAGCCCAAGGGCTAGATCGTCTCCTCAGGGAATGCGTTTAATCTCAGATTTTACGTTCTTCCAATCGAAATTAAAAAGGTACTGAACTCAGTTAAGATTCGGGTTTTTCAAGATTGTTCAATTTCACTTTTGATGAATTAAATGGCACGTAATTTAAAAACCCTAAAACCAACATTCACTAAATTAAAAAAAACAACTATGGAAATCTTAGTCTACTTAAGGAAATACCTAAACATGCATTATTAAATATGGCAACTACAAATAAGGAATTAACACATGCAATGGAAACTCAATCAATTTCAAGCACACACTAAAAATCGGAGTTTTAACAATTCAAGAACTTAAACCAAAATTTAGTACTTTAAACACTTAAACAATATTGAGACAATATAAAAGAAAACAAACTATAACAAGAAGGAACGTAGACTAAACCAAATCGCAATTAAAAATTAAGCTTTTAAGAAAAGAAGGCAACTAGTTGAAGCAAATAAATAGTTGAAGCATAATAATATTAAAACAATTTAAATGACCTTCAAAATCCAAATTTTTTTTTTCAATTAAAAACAGCAACAATCACTAACTTAATAATGGAAGAGAAAAGAAAAGAAAAGGAAAGAAAAAGAGAAAACAGGAAAAAAGGAAGAGAGAGTAACTGAAACTAAAATAAAACAAAGAAAAGAAGAGAGAGAGAAAGAGCATGAGCCGTGCAGGGGCTACTGTGCGTGCTGGCGTGGCTTGAATAGCAGGAAGGAGCTGTGCAGCACTGGTGCTCGAGGAGTTGCTGCTGCTATGGTGGTTCACGGGTGGACCTTGCTGAGGTTGTGCAGAAGCACAGCTGGTGCGGAGGAGCTGCTGCTATGGAGAGGTCTGCTGCGGCTGTAGCTGGTGTTCTGCTGTGCTTGGGGACTGCTGAGGATGGTGGAGAAGGCTAGCCATGCTGCAAGAGGGTAGAGGAGGCCAAGATAAACAGAGGAAAGGGGGAGAGTGAGGGAGGAAAGACAAAGGGAAGGAAGAGAGACAAGGGGAGAGAAGCAGAATTGAAAAAAACAAACTAAAGAAGAAGAAGAAGAAGGAGAAGAAGAAGAAGAAGAAGGAGAAGAGGAGAATGGGGAGCCCCAGGGGCTGCTTGTGCAGGGGGAGGAAGAGAGGGATATTTAAGGATAGGGGGGAAAGCCCTAGACCCGGATTAAAGATTTGACCCATTTAGAGGACCCGAATTATTATATTTTTTTGTTCTCTGTTCATTGCAAATTCTGCTCTTCTGGAGCCTGTATCTCACAAAACTCAAAACACAAAAGTTGTAGATAATCCTTTCTTCTTTCTCCATAAATTTGAATTGTCTCGATCAGAGCTCGGACGAAAACGTTATGCATGAAATACGAATAGGTGTCAGTGATGATTTTGGCATTTTATTAAAATATTGGATAATTTTGGACATTTAATTAAAAATATAAACCGTAAAGCCTGGGTTAAGATGCCCAATTACGTAGTTTTAATGCGTAATCACACCCCCCAACTAACGTTTTGCTAGTCTCTAGCAAATGACGTGAATGAATCTCAGGGTGGTGTCTACAACTACATACTCCGGTAATCATGAAATCAGTGCACATGCGATATAACTATACCACTTCACATACAAGAATACTACTGAATTTCACACAGGCTTGTTCATATTTAGTACACACAACTCCAAAGCACGTCACTTATGCAAGTTTCATCATTTATATGTCATTTAAGAGTAGTATACTCACATGAAGTTAATCAGTGGCACATTCAGAGTTAATGCAATCATATAAGTTCGAGTATAAACAGGTAAACTCTCGAGGTGTGTATGATGTGTGTGACTCAGTGCACCTAGGACGCCAGTGTACACCTACAGAACGGTCGCTTTGACTCGGCCTAACTGGTATACCCTCAAGAACACTCAAAGAAATGGGTTCACTCATCATATGTGAGGAGGAGTGTCGCGATCAAACATCCCACATATTAAAAGGAACAACGCTAAGTATATGGAGTGGACTAGTCTGCAAAGGATCTAGCCTATCTATGAGGTGTCGGGTCCTTCACCCTAGCATCTTCTCACCTACTCGCCATATCCAACCGAGACCACCCTAGATCAACTCATTCACAAACTTGTCGTGAATACATCTGAGGCATTAATCGGTTGAAGAATCTTCATACGTGAAAAAACATGTGTCGTCCTTGACTTTTTGTGATATGTATTTGGGCCGGCATTGATATTTCATTTCATGCGCATGTGTATTGCTTATTCTTTTTTCTACTCATTCTTTATTTTCTGTCTTTTCTTGATCAACTAGGACAATCATAACACTTCTTTTGTAATCTTCATACCATTAATGGGAATTGAGCTCGAATAGGAGTTCATGAATTAAGTCTATCTCTAGGGGTGGCTCAGCCTTCACATTTTGAGTAGGCTACAAGACCTAAGTTTCTATCTCCCCACTAGGTGTCACCTCTAGACTAGCAAATCAAAAACAAAAACTAGTGTACAAGAAATCATCCAAAAAAAATAAAATTGAGTTCTGTGAACTCTGATTTAATATTAACGCTCAAAAGGATGATAAATAGCTCAAGGATATCTCACAAGGTGTCATAGTCGCCACGAGTGTTCTCTCAATGCTCACAGAAACCCTAAGTGCAATGAATCACGTGAATGTGTTTATTCAGCCTCGTGAGATGCCGTGTAAATACAGGAAATTATATAGCCAAATTAACACGAATGTACTACCAATCAATTCTTCATGGAGTCATAAGATCATATAGAGAGAAACTACGCATGATTGACTCAAGTGTGTCATTCATAAGTTATATGCAAGTATGCGAAGGGTATACAAAGTGTTAAGCATGACATAGTGCAGTGTAATTCCTCAGTGCTCCTTCTTTCTTTCTCTCTTTATTTGATTTTTTTTTTTTGTTTTTAAAACCCAGTACGTGTACGTGCACAATGTCACATGCGAATGCTCATCCCCCCCAACTAAAGTGGAACATTGTCCTCAATGTGAAAGCATAGGGAAAATAGAAAATACTGTGCACGGGAAAAGTAAGGCATACCTGAGTGGCGAAATAATGGAAAACAAAGATCGAACTATGAGAAAATAGACCTGAAAACTAACTACAAATAAAATAAGATAAAATAAAAGGAAAAGAAGGAAAAGAAAAACATCACAATTCTCTTGGCGGAGGCTCTGGAGGAATTTCGTCTGGTGGCCGCAAGTATATAAATTGCATCGGCGGGTCTCGAAATTTAAGCCGCCACAGTAGATCAGTCTTCATACCTGCACGAAAATCAGCCTCAAATGAATAAATGCATGTCAAAATACCAAACAATACGTGTGCAGGTTGACCCTCGTGTGTGGATAAGAAGGGGTCTTTATTCAACATTTTGTCTAGGAAATGTGCTTCTTTACGAACTAACGGTTGAGAGAAAGTGATCGGAATAATTACCTGCAGTTCTTCAGAAGCATTAACATTAAAGGTTTTACTTGGTTCTTTGAAAATTATATGCCCACCAGATCGGTCACCCTCTTTATCGGGTGTACATATCATCATACCACTGCAAGAGTCTACCTCCACATTAGGCTCCTTAACATCTGATTTAGGTGGGAGTGACGGTTCCACGCTTTCTGAGCTCGGAGTATAAGGTACCACAAGTTGGTACTCCGTATGAGTATCAGTCTCCTCATCAACTAAATGCTCCGCTTTTGGGCTCGTTTCCTCTGATTTTTCTTTGAATTCATCTATTTCAGCCGTAACTTCCGATGTTGGGACAACTATTTGCTCGACGATGAGCATTTCAGATTAGGGATCGTCTTTCTCGCTTCTGAAGGTGATGGTGGCCTCTACTGTCTCAAGAGAAACATCATGTATTTGTTGGTGTGGCTGCTGGTACTCTTGAGAACTAGGCTGAAGTTCTGCGAGTGTTTCCTCGTTTTCTAAGATGTCCAACTGTGTGCTTATCGCATTAATGGTATCCCGCAATTCATTATTATGATCAACTTGAGTTTGCATGAATTGCTGGAGCATGTTCACCATCTGTGTTATGCTATCCTCCAGAAATTCTGACGGCGTACAGCTCGGAGAGATCTGTTGTGGCTGATATTGAGGCGGAGGGTTATCCGGGCAGTTTGGTGGTTCATATGCATCACCACCACTAATTGTGCTGATAGGGTGAGCAGTCATGGGTGCCTGAGTGTATCGTGTATTGCACTGTGGGACATTGTTAGCTAAGTAATCAAAGAATGATAATACCTGATTTGGATCCTCGCTGACGGGCTCTCCATTAGACATAGTCTGGACAAAACACTTGCAATCAGGGGTAAGAGCAGTATAAAAATAATCAGCTAACCTCCATGAGTCAAACCCGTGATGTGGACAAGTGCGTAGTAAATCTTTGAATCGCTCCCAGCAAGCCCTAAATGTCTCGTCATCCTGCTGCACGAAATTAAGAATCTGTTCCTGCAAAAATTGAGTTTTCTGTGAGGAACAAAACGCATGCAAAAATTCACGCTCCATATCAGTCCAATTAGTGATAGAGTGAGGTCTCAAGGAATGAAACTAGATTAGTGCCCTATCCTGCAAAGTAGCAAGAAATAAATTCAGTCGAATAGATTCATCAGTTTTAGCATGAGAGAAAAACATGTTGCAGGTTAATTCAAACTCTGCTAAGAGCTGATATTGGCACTCAGATTCCGTCCCATAGAACTCGGGTAGCAGTGACGTCCTCCTGTGGACACCCTATTTTTGCCCTAGCCAAATAGAACAAGGGTTCTTTTCTCATTGTATTATTATTATTATTATTACCTTATTTTTATTATTATTTTATTATCACTATTATTTCATTATTATTACTATAATTTTTATTGTTATTATTTATATTATTATTATTATTTTTTTATTTTCACTATTATTATTATTAATTATTTTCCTATATTGATATAAGTAATTTATTATTATTACTATTATTTTATTAGTATTATTTATTTTCCTATATTGATATAAGTAATTTATTATTATTACTATTATTTTATTATCATTATTTATTTTCCTATATTGATATAAGTAATTTATTATTATTACTATTATTATTATTATTATTTATTTTCCCATATTGTTATAAGTAATTTATTATTATCACTATTATTATTTATTATTATTATTATTATTATTATTTTACCAATAGTATCTTAATTTTTATTTTTACTATAATTATTTATTATTATTTACTATTAGTAGTAGTATTATTATTATTATTACCTTATTGATACTTATATTATTATGATAATTATTATTATTATTATTTCCATTTTCATTATTACCATAAGAATAAAAGCATAAAAAAATAAAATAAAATAAAATGAAAAAGGAAGTTTTTTTTTAGGGTTTTTTCAAATTGTTTTATATAAGGGGGGCAGCGCACAACAGCCGGGAGGGGCACCGAAGAGAAAAAAAGACCTAACCCTATCGTCTCAATGATCTCTCTCCCACTCTTCCCATCACTCCGGCAACCCCCTCACTCGCCCAGCTTCTCTCAAGACTGCTGCAACTCCAGCCGTCGTCGCCTTTGCCAACTTCTACCACATAGCCGCCTCCCAACTGCAGCCTCACGAAGACCAGCCGAGCACCACTCCGGCAGCCTCCCAGTTGCGGCCATCCCTTTCTCCCCAACACACAGCCTCACTCTCTCAATTCTCTCCATCTCCTTCAACGCCTCCACACCCAGCCATCATTCTTCCCCTGCCGCTGCTCTGAACCCAACGTCACCACGACCTGAACATCAGCCCACAGCAGCACGCAGAGCAGCGAAAGAAATAAAATTTTTCTGCTTCTTCTTCTAGCCTCTTCTTCTTCTTCCCTCATCCACCACCATCCCTCATTCGCCCCATCCCACTCGCCTATCTTCCATCCTCTCTGAGCCCAGCCATCAGCTTCGACAGCAGCAACGACAGCAACTCTCCTTCTCCGACAAACCAGCGACGCCATCCCCATCTCAGCATCACCTCCACACCAGACCCGAGCACCAGCCACCCAGTACCGCCGCCATCGCAGCCTCCACCCTTGGCGTCTCTTGGACTCTCTTCTCAATCCCGGCAACACCGGCGGACCTCCCATCTCTGCTCATCAACTCCGGCAAAAGCAACAGACCATCCTCGGCTTCCATCTCAGTCACCACTGTCGTCATCACCATTGAAGTCCCAGACCCCGTAGCTGCTCCGGCCACAGCCACCAGTCTCCACCCGTTGCTCCCCCATGGCCACGGCCACCAGTCTCCACCCGCTGCAACTCCGGCGACCTCCAGATACACCTCTGTAAGCCCCCCTGTACACACACCTGCACACACACTCACTCACACACAGTACACACACTCACTCGCACACACACACAATATACATATATACATATATATCTATATATATATATATATATATATATATATATATATATGAGTGTGTGTGTATTAGTTTTATTTTAATCCTTAAAGTTGAAGTTTTTAAATTTTGTTTTTTTTCTCTGTTCATCTTTTATTTGCATGTGAGTATACTAATATAATATTTGTTATGGTATTTAGTGTGTGCATATTAATATGATATTTTTGTAGTGTTTAATTAATATAAGTGCTATGTATATATGTATGTTAATATATTATTTGTTGTAATATTTATATCTATGCTATTGATGTGTGTATACTAATACTTTGTTTGTTGTAATATTTAATTAATATTTGTATCTAGATTATATATGTGTATATATTAAATGAGGGATTTTTATTATTGTCCTATTTATTTAACATCCATGCTTAATAATGAATATTCATGTTTATATTTTTAAGTGTTTGTTATTAAATGGTTATAATTGTTATTGTAAAATTTTCTTGTTAAGTTCAAACTTTTATTGTTGTAAGATTTCTAATGTCTTGTATTTTGACTGCACATATTATTTAATGATGATTGTTATGATTGTAAAATTTTTATGGTTAAAACCCATTATTTAATATTCAATTTTAATTTTTTGGTTTATTGTAAATATTAAATGATGTATTATCAAGGTAGGGTTTTTACATATTTAGTAGTTAGGTAATATTACATATTTAGTAAATTAGGATCTTAGGTAACTACATATTTAGTAATGATATATATTTAGTATCTTAATACATTTAGCATTACATTAACATATTTAGTGTCTTAATATATTCAACATTAATTATTCCTAATATATTGGTATACCTAGTGTTACTTATTTATAGTATCTTAATATATTTAGTATTAGCTATTTCTAGTATATTAATAATTTTAGTATCTTAAGATATTTCGCAGTATTTATTTTTAGCACACTAAATTATCCAATATTATTTATTATTAAATGTTTAGTATTACGTATGTTTATTATGTTGATATTGCATTATTTGTTCTAATATTTTTAGTATATATAGAATTATGTGTTTTGTTATTGTTAATATTTTTTTTAGTATTTTAGTGTGTATAGCATTATTTACTAGGGTATTAATATTTATCATTATCATTGTTATGATTTTAGGTTATATCATATGTTGTGTTATGTTTAATATTATATATATTTGTATTAATTAGTCTTATTATGTTTATTAAATATTTCCTTGATTTTAATCCCTATGATTTTATTGCGGGGGGTATGAGTCTTTGGGCCTCACGTACCCTAAGCTCTGAGGGAATATATGTATATATTTATTTATTTATTTATTTATTTATTTTCATAGGTATTTATAAATTCACAAAAAGAATTAATTTAAAGACTTATTAGATTAACTTAGGGATAATTTCAAATTAATTAGGTACCGTTCGTAAGAACGGGCGCGTAGGGGGTGCTCGTACCTTCCCCTCGCGTAACCGAACTCCCAAGCCTAACTCTGGTAATGTAGACCTATTTTACACCTAACGGGGTAGTCATCACGTGTTCTAACCACACTAAAGATTAATGGCGACTCCGACGTTCCATGTTTTTTCCATGAAAATATTAATATGATTTTTATTTCGCCGCCCAGGGCACACGCGCTCCCGGGACGTCGCGACACCTCCCACGCTGCATCATGAAATAAAGCTCGTCATAAGGCAAAACAGTGGAAGAGGATGCAGTGGCATATTCAAGCTGCAAAAAGTCCATTATCGTGCGCGGTGCAGGTGCAGCCATTTTTCAAAACTCAAAATTTTTTCTGTTTTTGTTTTCTATTTTTTTTTTCTTTTTCGTAAAACTAACAAAAATGACGGAAAAAACGCAAATTTGAGACTAAGACCAACATTCCCCGACAACGGCGCCAAAAACTTGACTCATTCGAAAAATGAGCAGCTCGGAAGCTATCCCAAGTATAGGAGTTATGTCGTGTAATATTAAGCCCAAGGGCTAGATCGTCTCCTCAGGGAATGCGTTTAATCTCAGATTTTACGTTCTTCCAATCGAAATTAAAAAGGTACTGAACTCAGTTCAGATTTGGGTTTTTCAAGATTGTTCAATTTCACTTTTGATGAATTAAATGGCACGTAATTTAAAAACCCTAAAACTAACATTCACTAAATTAAAAAAAACAACTATGGTAATCCTAGTCTACTTAAGGAAATACCTAAACATGCATTATTAAATATGGCAACTACAAATAAGGAATTAACACATGCAATGGAAACTCAATCAATTTCAAGCACACACTAAAAATCGGAGTTTTAACAATTCAAGAACTTAAACCAAAATTTAGTACTTTAAACACTTAAACAATATTGAGACAATATAAAAGAAAACAAACTATAACAAGAAGGAACGTAGACTAAACCAAATCGCAATTAAAAATTAAGCTTTTAAGAAAAGAAGGCAACTAGTTGAAGCAAATAAATAGTTGAAGCATAATAATATTAAAACAATTTAAATGACCTTCAAAATCCAATTTTTTTTTTTCAATTAAAAACAGCAACAATCACTAACTTAATAATGGAAGAGAAAAGAAAAGAAAAGGAAAGAAAAAGAGAAAACAGGAAAAAAGGAAGAGAGAGTAACTAAAACTAAAATAAAACAAAGAAAAGAAGAGAGAGAGAAAGAGCATGAGTCATGCAGGGGCTGCTGTGCGTGCTGGCGTGGCTTGAACAGCAGGAAGGAGCTGTGCAGCACTGGTGCTCAAGGAGTTGCTGCTGCTATGATGGTTCACGGGTGGACCTTGCTGAGGTTATGCAGAAGCACAGCTGGTGCGGAGGAGCTGATGCTTTGGAGAGGTCTGCTGCGGCTGTAGCTGGTGTTCTGCTGTGCTTGGGGACTGCTGAGGATGGTGGAGGAGGCTGGCCGTGCTGCAAGAGGGCAGAGGAGGCCAAGAGAAACAGAGGAAAGGGGGAGAGTGAGGGAGGAAAGACAAAGGGAAGGAAGAGAGACAAGGGGAGAGAAGCAGAATTGAAAAAAACAAACTAAAGAAGAAGAAGAAGAAGGAGAAGAAGAAGAAGAAGGAGAAGAAGAAGAAGAAGAAGGAGAAGAGGAGAATGGGGAGCCCCAGGGGCTGCCTGTGCAGGGGGAGGAAGAGAGGGATATTTAAGGATAGGGGGGAAAGCCCTAGACCCGGATTAGAGGTTTGACCCATTTAGAGGACCCGAATTATTATATTTTTTTATTCTCTATTCATTGCAAATTCTGCTCTTCGGGAGCCCATATCTCACAAAACTCAAAACATAAAAGTTGTAGATAATCCGTTTTTCTTTCTCCAAAAATTTGAATCATCTTGATCGGAGCTCGGACGAAAAAGTTATGCATGAAATACGAACAGGTGTCAGTTTTGGTTCCCGGGAATTTTTCTGCGGCAAAAAATTACCAAAATTTCATAAATAGTGCAATAAAGTGCAAGAATAATGATTTTGGCATTTTATTAAAATATTGGATAATTTTGGACATTTAATTAAAATAATAAACCGTAAATCCCGGGTTAGGATGCCCAATTATGCAGTTTTGACACGTAATCAGGGGTCAGTCGCCTGATCTCAGAGGGTCAGTCGACTTGGCTTGTTCTGTATACTCAATTAATTCAACATAAAAATGCCAGTTGACTGGCCTATTTTGGTTAGTCGACTGAACTTGCAAATTTCCGCAATGTTTAATTTTCAAGACTTTGATCTTGAAAACTAAGGTGTAGTCCCAAGAGGGGGGGTGAATTGGGTTTTCAACTTTCTTTTAAAACATTTTATAAATTCTTTAACTTAATTTAATTCTTTCAACGAATTCTTGATTTCTTGTTGATTTAGCAATCACACAATAAAAGCTCAATTTTCTTTATCTAATCCATAACCACAAAACAAATGAACAAAACAAGATTCGATTAAACAACCAATTGATTTTCCAAGTACAAATTAACTGCAACATTATTTAGATTGATGAATGCTTGCAAGATTTAGAATGTAAGCTTTAACCACAACTTTGGAATATAAACACACTCCAATCAATATCAAACTTTAAACCATTCAACCACAATATATTTAATCAATATATTAGATTCAACTTTCAGCCTTTGTTGTCAGCCCTAGGTATATTAATTTGAATCAAACACTGTATATATGAAATTTGTTTCTCTATTTGATATTTAACTCAACATCCACACTCTTTCCAAAATTCAGAATTTAAATAAACTCTTAGTTAATTTATCTTTGGGTGTTAACTAATCAACATACTCCCTTTGAGGTTTTCGAACAGTATTAATCAACTAACGTACTCCCTTTCGGTTTCCGCAATCCCAAATCAAAATTAAACTTTAAGTTTACTTAATTTCCAAATTTACGTAGTATATATGATTTAGGAATTTAAAACATCCGCGCAGTTAATATATGTCTTGAATGTAAAGAGGAAGGGAAAAAGAGACTGTGACCGGGATTTTTATGAGGTTTGGCTTTTACTCAGCCTACGTCCTCATCTTTGGCAAACCACCAAAGGATTCACTAAAACCAGTTTCTTTTTCGGGCGGAACAACACCGTTTACACACACTCCTTCAGTATGCTAGAGCTCACCTCTCTAAATGATGTACCCTCGTTCGGTCACTCCTTCAAATAGGCTAGAGCTCGCCTCTCTAAGCAATTTCTCCATGCTTAGCCAATGATCCAAACAATCCTTGGAATCGTCAATCTACAAGATACAAGTCAAATAGATGTACAAAGAATGCTCTTAAATAGAGCTGATTAGTACAACAATTTAGCACTATAATATACTTCAAAGTAAATAACAATATGGAATATAACGTGAAGCTCAAGGGAGTATATCACCGATTAATTCTTTCAATGATTGAAAGATTTAGAATTTGTAGCACAAGATTGGTGAGTAAGAATCTGTAAGAACTCAGTATGCTTTGTGCAAGTTGAGAGCAAGAGAGAGCCTTGAGAATTTGAGAGCAACTAAGAGAGATTTTTATTGCTGAATTGAAATCTTGGTTAATTAATTTAATGATATTGAGGCTTATTTATAAACTTTAAAAGGTATGTAACTTGATCCCCAAGTGACTTGGAGTATTCCCCAAGTTTTCACAAAGTTTGAGCCCCAAGCAATCTTATTTAAAAAATTTGCTCGTTATAAAAATTTAAAAACTGCCGCGTGATAGTTGACTGTCCCTTTTTTGGTGGTTGTCTGTCTAGTTAATTTAAAGGGGCAATAGGGTGTCATTTTCCTGACTGAACATGGACAGATGCCTCAAATTTCACTGGCAGTCGCCTGTAAGAATTGACAAGCGACTGTCAAGATGTCAGCTTCAACCACCTTTCAGTCTTTTAGTCATAACGTTTTCTATATAACTCCAAGTTTTACCAGCTTGGTGTCAAACGAAGGCTAAGAGAAAATTCCACAACTTTCATGTTGAACACATTTTAAAATAAGGAGTTTTTAATAGAAAAAAATGTACCTCAATGCGGATGTGTAAAAATTAACAACATTTGGAAAATCCTCTTTTTGGTGCTTTTCATTCCAAAAATGATTCTAACCTTTTTGAAACAAATTTTGACCTTATAAAAATATTTTCCAAGTATGTTAAAAGGTGTCTAGGTCCAAGAAATTAACCTAAGAGTTTCATGCATCCATATTGAAATTATTTAAAGTACTTACATGAAATTTCCTATAGACTCTTTCAAATTTTGAATTCTTGAATTCCTTGAGGTCTTTATACTTGCTTCATCTCTCTTTGAGCTTTCATCAAGTTCTCTTTAATCCTCATGCTCTCATAATCTTCAAGCTTTATCTTTGAATCTATTTTTGAATCCATGCTTTAAGCTTCATATTGATCATCCTTCTTTGAAATATAAGCTTTCATGAATTCTTTAACCTTGCATTCATCATTGAGTCCTAAAAAAGACATCACTAAACAAAGCATGTTAAGTTCTACTTGTTTGTTAGCATCAAAACTGGATGTTAAGCCTTGTAAGGCCAATAGATCCTTCAATTTTTGAAAAACTTCAATATAACTTAAGAAAACATTTTTTGAACACTTGACCTTGCATTCATCATTGAATCCTAAAATGACATCACTTAACCAAATATGTTAAGTTTTCCTTGTTTGTTAGCATAAAAATAAGATGTTAAGCCTTGTAAGGCCAACAATCTCCCCATTTTTTATGATGACAAACAAGAAGCAAAAATTGGAGTGAGGCTTAAAAGACTCCCCCTTTCAATAAGCATCATCTTAACAATATTTGCAAGATCAATATTAATTTCAAAAACTCTATTACATTCATGCTCATCACTTCATTTTACAATCGTGCTTATCACTTCATTCAAGTTCAAGTTTATCAATCAATATCAAATACTTCTCCTCATTTTGATATATATTATGTTCATGCTCAATTTTAGCAATACTATGCTCAATTTTTGCTTAAAACTTCTCCCCCTTTTGACATCAATCAAAAAGAGAAAAAAATGATTAAGTTCAAATAAAATCACATTTTTAGCATATCATCAAACATGCATATCAAACATATGTACGCACTCAATTTATTATTTTTCAATATAGCATTTGTAGTGTGTTTTAATAGTCATGTATAAGAGTTGTAACATCTTTACTAACAGTTTTTCCCCTTTTATCAGTATTCAAGATACCAATTGTTGATTTTATGATACCAATTTAAAATTTAATTGATGATATCAATTTAAATTTTATTAATTCATGATACCAATTGATTAATAGGGAAACAATCATAACATAAGCAATAAGTCATAACACTCCTCCTGAATTCAATACATTCAATTTTTGTTACCATTTATGCTTTTATCATCCCATGTTTCAAAACATTGATTCACATCATGTATCAAATATCAATATCATGCCAATATCATCAATGTTATACCATGCTCATAGATATAATCATACTTGACATGCTAAAAAACCAATTGAACTTTTAGATTGTGATACCAAACGAGCTTTTAAATTTTGATATCAATTAAAATATTCATGGATACCAAAGTACTTTATAGATATTAAAGTCATTATCACATCATGCATAGCTCATGGATACCAATATAACTATTATATCTTTCAAAGCTCATAGATATCAATATAAAGAGTAATCAGTTTATCCATGTGATTCATCAATAGCATGCATGGTCAAGAATTAATCTCATATCCAAATTCATGCTTATGCTCAATAATCTCATGCTCAAATTTTCAACGTAGTGAGCCATAAATTTTCAATGAAAGTCAAGTCAAGTCAAGTCATACACATGTAGCATATAGCATATCATATAGGCATGTAAGCATGTAGAATATAGGCTTTCATTCTCAAATATCTTTTTCTTAATCAAGGTGCTCATGTAATAAGCTCAATTTGATATTTTCTTAATATTTTCTTAAGTTAAGCCTTGTAAAAAAAAAAAATCCTATGATTTTGGCCAACAATGCCATTTTTAATTTTGTTATAATAAGCTCTTAACTCATCTTTAAGTTTTTCTATTTCAATTAGTTCGTTTGTTGATCATGAATTAAGTTACCTTCTCAATTTGAAAGGGGAATGACTTAATCCATGAAGTTTTTCATTTATGAACTAGTCTTTCATCTTGGTACCCATACTTTCTTGGGTCCGGTTGGTTTAATAAAGGATGCTTCCTTAATTCTCCATACTTGTTTAGTTTTCACACTCTTTCTCTTAAATAGACATTCAAACTTTATATGTCCCTTTTTCTTACATTGATAGCATATGGTGTTAGTGTAGGCATTAGAAGATATGCAAGCATAATCTTTGGATGCTTTTGAAAAATAACCCGTGTAAAGATTCTTTTTCTTTTTATTTTCAACCCCACTAAATCCAATACCTTCTTTGTTTAAGGTCATCCTTTGTGAGCCTATCATTTTGTCAAAATTTGTCTTTCTTTTTGTGAAGTTATAAATGATCTTTTCTTTATCTTCAATTTGATTTTTGAGATCATTTATCTCTATCTCTTTCTTGTTGTCAACCTTCTTTAGCGATTTCTCTAATTCTTGAGATAATTTTCTTATTTTATCCTCTAATTCATAAATAAATATATATATATATATATATATATATATCTCTTTCTCATATTTCGTATAGGATAAGGATTGAAGGTCTTCTATCTTTTGTTCATTCTTGCTTTTCAATTTCTTAATTTTCAAGTCTTTTTCTTTTTCAGCAAGATTTTTAGCTTCTAATTATTTTATTAAAGCTTCATACTTAGTTTCTATTTTCTTGAGTTTTGAATCTTTATCATTTTTAGCAATCTTAATTGATTCTAGCTCTTTCAGTATTCCATCATTCTTGTTTTTAAATGATGTGTTTTATTTAGTTACTTTGATTAGCATCTTATGTACTTTGAATAAATCATTTTTTAATTCATCATAAGATGGCATACATTCATCATTGGATTCATTTGATGAATCACTACAAGAATTATTTAAGGATTTGGATGAGGAGGTTTCCTCATTGTCCCAAACCATAAAGCAAGTATAAGTAACCTCTTGGTCACTTGATTCATATTTCGAACTACTTGTACTCATGTTGTCCCAAGTAGAGGCTTTCATGGCCTTTTTGTTTTTCTTCTTAGACTCTTTCTTTAGTAATGGACATTCTAGTTTTGTATGTCCAGCTTTGTTGCAATTATAACATGTAGGAGTTTTATTCTTTGATTTCTTTTTGCTGATTTCTTCTTCTTCTGATTCGAAGTCTAGGTTTGTTCTTTTGAATTTATTTTTCCTTCTTAGTATCTTTGCAAGTTTCTTAGATATGAAGGCTAGTTCATCTTCATCCATTTCTTCTTCACTACTAGAGTTTTCTTTTGAGGTTTTAAAGGTTATTGATTCTTGGGCATTGATTTTTACACTCCTTTCATTCATTGTCATTTCGTATATGAGGAGAGAACCTATAAATTCATCTAAAGAAGTGGTTTTAAGGTTCCTACCTTTCGTTATTGTAGTGGGCTTTGGTTCCTATATAGGTGGCAGCCCTCTAAGAATTTTTCTTATCATCTCATAGGTAGTGTTGGTTTTTCCTAAGGCATTTAGGGAATTTATTATGTGAGTGAACTTAGTGTACATGCTAGTTATAGATTTATCTGGGTTCATCTTAAAAGCTTCATATTCGCTTGTAAGCATATCAATCCTATTATTCCTAACATCTATAGTGCCTTCATAAGTGGCTTCTAACTTGTCCCATATTTCCTTAGCTGATTTGCAAGCCATTACTCTATTAAATTCATTAGCATCTAAAGTACAATATAAAGCATTCATAGTACTAGAATTAACTTACAACATCTTATGATCTAAGTCTGTCCTATCATTTTTCTCCTTAGTAACTTGTTTTCCATCAACTAGTTCAAGGCGAATTAGGTCACCATCTGTGACAACCTCCAAAGCTTTCCAATTCATAGTTTGAAGATAGATTTGCATTCGTTTTTTCCACAAAGTGTAGTTATGTCCACAAAAAATAGGAGGCCTAGTTGAAGATTGTCCCTCTCCAAAGGGAGCTACGCCTAACTGAGTCATTAGGATCTTTTTATAGCTACTAATTAAGATTTGCTATAACCCCACTCTGATACCAATTGGAAAATAAGGTGTAGTCCCAAGAGGGGGGTGAATTGGGTTTTAAACTTTCTTTTAAAACTTTTTATTAATTCTTTAATTTAATTTAATTCTTTCAATGAATTCTTGATTTCTTGTTGATTTAACACTCACACAACAAAAGCTTAATTCTCTTTATCTAATCCACAACCACAAAATAAATGAACAAAACAAGGTTCAATCAAACAACCAATTGATTTGCCAAGTACAAATTAACTGCAACATTATTTAGATTAATGAATTCTTGCAAGATTCAGCACTTTTTAAGCAAAGATTTAGAATGTAAGCTTTAACCACAACTTTGGAATATAAACACACTTCAATCAATATCAAACTTTAAACCATTCAACCACAATATATTTAATCAATATATTAGATTCAACTTTCAGCCTTTGTTGTCAGCCCTGGGTATATAAATTTGAATCAAACCCTGTATATATGAAATTTGTTTCTCTATTTGATATTTAACACAACATCCACACTCTTCCCAAAATTCAGAATTTAAATAAACTCTTAGTTAATTTATCTTTGGGTGTTAACTAATCAATGTACTCCCTTTGAGGTTTTCATAAAGTATTAATCAACTAACGTACTCCCTTTCGGATTCTGCAATCCCAAATCAAAATTAAACTATAAGTTTACTTAATTTCCAAATTTACGTAGTATATATGATTTATGAATTTAAAACATCCACGCAGTTAATATATGTGCTGAATGTAATAAGCAAGGGAAAAGAGAGTGGGACTAGGATTTTTACGAGGTTTGGCTTATACCCAGCCTACGTCCTCGCCTTTGGCAAACCACCATGATTCACTAAAACTAGTTCCTTTTCCGGGCGGAACAACACCGTTTACACACACTTCTTCAGTAGGCTAGAGCTCGCCTCTTCAAATGATGTACCCTCGTTCAGTCACTCCTTCAAATAGGCTAGAGCCTGCTTCTCCAAGCGATATCCCCACGCTTAGCCAATGATCCAAATAATCCTTGGAATCATCAATCTACAAGATACAAGTCGAATAAATGTACAAAGAATGCTCTCAAATAGAACTGATTAGTATAACAATTTAGCACTATAATATACATCAAAGTAAATAACAATATGGAATATAACTTGAAGCTCAAAGGAGTATATCACCGATTAATGCTTTCAATGATTGAAAGATTCATAATTTGTAGCACAAGATTGGTGAGTAAGAATCAGCAAGAACTCGGTAAGCTTTGTGCAAGTTAAGAGCAAGAGAGAGCCTTGAGAATTTGAGAACAATTGAGAAAGATTTTTATTGCTGAATTGAATTCTGGGTTAATTAATTCAATGATATTGAGGCTTATTTATAGACTTTAAAAGGTATGTAACTTGATCCCCAAGTGACTTGGAGTATTCTCCAAGTTTTCACAAAATTTGAGCCCCAAGCAATCTTATTTAAAAAATTTGCCCGTTATAAAAATTTAAAAACTGCCGCGTGATAGTTGACTGTCCCTTTTTGGGCAGTCACCTGTCTAGTTAATTTAAGGGGCAGTAGGGTATCAGTTGCCTAACTGAACATGGATAGATGCCTCAAATTTCACTGGCAGTCGCTAGTAAGAACTGACAAGCGACTGTCAAGCTGTCAGCTTTGAGAACCCTTCAGTCTTGTGGTTATAACCTTTTTTGTGTAACTCTAAAATTTACGATCTTGGTGTCAAGAAATCTAAGAGAAAATCCCACAACTTTCATGTTGAGCACATTTTAAAATAAGGAGTTTTTGACAGAGAAAAATATACCTCAATTCGGATGTATAAAAATTAACAGCGTTTGGAAAATCCTCCTTTTGGTGCTTTTCATTCCAAAAATGATTCTAACCTTTTTGAAACAATTTTTGACCTTATAAAAATATTTTCCAAGTATGTTGAAAGGTATCTAGGTCCAAGAAATTAACCTAAGAGCTTCATGCATCCATATTGAAATTATTTGAAGTACTTACATGAAATTTCCTATAAACTCTTTCAAATTTTCATTTCTTGAATTCCTTGAGGTCTTTATACTTGCTTCATATCTCTTTGAGCTTTCATCAAGTTTTCTTTAATCCTCATGCTCTCATGATTTCAAGCTTTATCTTTGAATCTATTTTTGAATCCATGCTTTAAGCTTCATATTGATCATCCTTCTTTGAAATATAAGCTTTCATGAATTCTTTAACCTTGCATTCATCATTGAGTCTTGAAAAGACATCACTAAACAAAGAATGTTAATTTCTACTTGTTTGTTAGCATCCAAACAGAATGTTAAGCCTTATAAGGCCAACAAATCCTTCAATTTTTGAAAAACTTCAATATAACTTAAGAAAGCATTTTTGGAGGTTTTCAAAAATTGGTTTTAAGTCAATAAAAGATTCCTAAGAGCTTCATTCATTCATATTGAAATGTTTGAAGTACTTAAATGAGACTTCTTAAAAACTTTGACTCTTCTTATCACTAAGTCTTCATGTATAGCTTCCATTCTTCACATTGAGCTTGGCTTTTAGCTTCATCTTTAACTTTAGAAGATCTTGTGTCATTAAGTTCAAGTTTTTCAGACTTCGTTAAGCACTTTGATATTAGTCATTTGGGTCACTTGAGCTTGATACTTGAGTTACCTCAAACATCATCACTTAACCAAACATGTTAAGTTTTCTTGATTTGTTATCATCAAAATAAGATTTGTAAGCCTTGTTAAGCCAACAATGTAGAAAGACATACACACAACAAGTACCCACTGAACCAATTTAGAGAGAATCAACCTATGTAGACATGGATGATGTCCCAGAACATGTTAGGGTCCAACAGAAAAATGTCGAGATTCCTTAGACGGAGGAACTAGTAGAACAGATCGTCGCACAACCGCCTCCTACTCCAGCTCTGGATCTTAGGAGATCTTCTCGGCCCCATGTACCACATAGAAGGTATATGGATTATTTACTTCTTACGGATGGAGGAGAGCCCGAATGCTATGATGAAGCATGTCAGGTGGGAGATTCGAGCAAGTGGGAGCTTGTGATGAGGGATGAGATGAAATCCCTCACCTCCAAAAAAACATGGGAACTAGCTAAGTTGCCAAAAGGTAAGAAGGTTCTCATAACAAGTGGTTGTACAGGATTAAAGAGGAGCGTGATGGCTCCAGAAGGTACAAGGCTTGGTTGGTAGTCAAAGGCTTCAAGTAGAAGGAAGGAATTGACCACACCAACATCCTTGCACCAGTTGTGACAGAAGCTAAAATTGTGCTCAACTTCAGTTGGTCTTCTTACTTGAAGACATATGTGAGCACATTATTTACCTATACACTAGTTGAGATGGTACCTCTGTATCCAAGTGGGAGATTGGTGAGATTGCTGAAGATGGAGTCAATGGTAGCCACCCTCCTAGCCGCTTCTATTGACATTGGAGACCGGTGACCACCAACCCTGCCCACAATGCTGACATTAAGCCACCAACCTTTGAATTTTACCCCCACCTACGTATATATATATATATATATATATATATATGTGTGTGTGTGTGTGTGTGTGTGTGTGTGTGTGATGTGTGTATGTGTGTGTAATCTATGTGCAGAGTGTGTAGAAGTTGTGCGTATTGTGTGAGGCAGAGTGGAAGTTGTTCGAGAGAGAAATCCTCCTCTTACTTGTAATTCTCCCAATAATAGTGAAAACATGTGTGCTCCGTGGGACATAGGTCAGATTAGACTGAACCACATTATATCTTGGTGTTCAGCATTTTGCTTTTGTGTGATTATTGCTCCTAGATCTACCCCAACACTTACTTCATGGAAATGATTCAAACATCCTTAAATTTAGAAACACATCAAATTAAAGGGAATAAAATTAGAGTGATTAGGAGTTGTGCTAAGATGTTTCAAATGTCCTTAAATTTAGAAACACATCAACATCTTAGCACAACTCCTAATCCCTCTAATTGAAAACTAAGATGTAGTCCCAAGAGGGGGGGTGAATTGGATTTAAAAAAAATTTCTTTTAATTCATTTGAAGACTTCTTAACCTCTTTTATTTCTTTTAACCAATTCTTGACTTGTTTGTTTAATTTATCAATCACACATGAACTTAGTTCCTTTAATACACTCGACAATACAACTATTTAAACAATCAAGTAATCAATCAACCAAACCGATTATCCAATCCAAATCAAGATATATAAAATACAAAATTTCAGTTTTTTTTTTTTTTTTTTTTTGTAGCCCTATTGTTAATGCAATCCCTTTGATAATGAATTAGTTTTCTCAAAGTGATTTTCAACAAAAACATTCACACTCTTTCCAAAATTCAGAATTCAAATAACCTCTTAGTTAATTTATCTTTAGGTGTTAACCATGTAACGTACTCCCTTATGGTTTCCGCATAGTATGGTTTAACCAATGCACTCCCTTTTGGTTTTCACAACCCAAATCAAAATTAGACTTTAAGTTTATTGAATCAGTCGGCTGGACAGTTCATTTTTCTGTTGTTTCTCTGCCAGTCGACTAACTAAACCAAAGTGTTTCTGGTCAGTCGGCTGGGCAGACCTCTTACTGATTTTTCCTTTTTGGTTTTTTAAATTTAGTTTTGCTCACATGTTTTGATCTTTCATAAAAAATTTTCAAAGGTTTTAAAATAGGTCTCTAAGTCCATGTATTTCCCCTAAAGAGTTTCAACAATATTTCAAAAGATATTTAAATATTAAAGCACTTACATAAAGACTTATAAGCTATTTGTCATTCTTAAACACTTTAAGTCTTCATGCTTTGGTCTTTTTCTCGTCTTCAAGATTTAATATACTTTGAGCTTTTCATTGAGTTCTCTTTAGTATCCATGCTCTCATTATCTTCAAGGTTTAGTCTTTTTATGCTTAACTACTCGAAGAAGCTTTTACTTGACTTGTCTTTGATTTTCGAATTTCATCCATGACAAATGTGAGTGTTGAGTTATGTATTCCTGAAATAGAGTCACTCAACAGCACATGTTAAAACATCTTCATTTGTTATCATCAAAACAAGATTGAAAAACCTAGTTAGGCCAACACTAATTTTATTCCTACCAATACTAGCACTCTTATAATCCAAACCATCAAAACATAAGCACCATGATAGCCTCAACCTTCACAGTTTATGCATGTCACAAAACAATCACAACTGATGTTCATTTAGGCTTATCAGAATCTGCAAGAATGTGGCAATTATGTTCGCTTATGTCACATCTATATTGATCAAACTAGCACCTCAGTCCATCGACAAGCTTAGTTGCATATAAATCCAATGCAATCTTCATATAGACTAAGCATTCCACAAACCAACTCAAAGAAATTTGAGCACTTCCCACCTATTTATGAACCCACCATTCAAGAGTCTAGCCATTATACATAGATTTAACAATAAAACAAAGGAATAGATGGAAGAGTAAATACCTGTAGTGACTCCTCTTTTCGTACGCACTTCCTTTGCTACTCCTTGCTCATTTCTTTTTGTCACTGCACTCTTTCTTCTTAAGAAATTTCTTCAACCTCCTAAAGACCTCTGTTATTTCCTCAAGATCTCCTCCTATCTCAGAATACACACACTCTCTCTCTCTCTCTCTCTCTCTCTCTCTCTCTCTCTCTCTCTCTCTCTCTCTCTCTCTCTCTCTCTCTCTCTCTCTCAGAATTCATCTTAATTCCCCCCTTTTGCCATCAACTCCCTACACGCCAAGATGGCTCTCTTTTCGAGTCCCCCTCTCAATGTTCTCTCTCCTTCTTCTCACATTTGATACTATGTGAGGCATCTTTATAGCAAGCTTCCCTCTTGGCCACTGGGGAGAGATTCCCCCTAAATTAATGTATTTTAGTAAATTCTTCTTTTTTCCCTTAGCTTGCCAAGTCGCATAAAGGTGATTAAGGAGAATATCTTGTTGTTTATTGTTTTCATTGTTCTTTTTTGGATTTTTGTGGAATTGCCAATTGTCCCATTTAGTTAGAGGGAATATTGTTTTATTTAATTATCCTTTTTTTGTGGATTTTTGTGGTGTTGCCAAGTGACAGTTGTGAGAGGGGATTTAGGAGTGTTTGGAAGGACATGCGAGGGGAAACTACACTACGCATGAAATCAACATGGTACATGTAGGAGACATTGTGTGTGTGAGAGTAAATGAGGTGGGCTAGTGTAGGCTAAAATTGGGCTCTACAATGTTCTTTTACTGAAATGGGTGCACTTGGCGTTATGTAGGTGAAAGCAGCTAATGGTGGCTCAACTTAACTTAGGAGATTTGAAGAAGATGGCTACATGCCTACTTTATTATTATTTACTATTATTTCTTTTGATATTTTGATGCATTTTTCTATTTTTATTGATTTTGTACAAAGATAAATAATGTAGGTACAATCTAAAACAAAAGGTCGAAGGATGAGTGAAGTGAGACATGAAAATCTAGAGAGGGTAGATAGGAGAGACTTAAATGGAAAGAAAGAGAATTATTTCTACACTTGAGTAGAACAAAAAGCAAAACTTTAATTAAATTTCTAACAACCTCCATTTGAAGATTTTCCTTTTTTTTGAGAAAAAAAAAAACCCTAAAACCCCTCATTTACACTTTTTTCAACTAAAAAATCAAGAGAATTTAAAGAAAATTTGAACTTTATGAGATGCCAGACAAAATAGAGTATCTATAACATACACACACATGCATATTTATGTTCCTTTTTATCGTTGAAACTTTAGATCCTTTTTCCATCCATGTTGTTATCATATAGGCTTTTTGTTTAGCAGCAAAAAAGTTCTTTCAATACATTGAATGATATTAGCAACCTACTTACTCAAGCACTAACTGGAATTCTACCAATTGATGTTATGTTGTTATCAGAGTAGGTTTTTTTTTTTTTTTTTTTTATTAATTAGCAGAAGAAAAAAAAAATTCAATCGATGCTAGATGTTATTAATAGCCTACCTAAATAGTAGCTAGAAATTCAACCAATTGATGTTCTTGGGATTGATAATGTAAGTGCATGTGTAGTTTGCAATCAAGAATTACCAAATTATTATTCCATCCTCTTTTGCATTCCATATTTGTTTTTCAAAAAATTAAATGAATCGTTTTGAGCTTTGCAGGCTGATGTGACAGCACGAATCTTCTTGCAGTTTTCTCAAATAGGTGTTGGTCAAAATAGATGTACATAATAGACAGATACAATTCAACCTCATAACATCACAAAATATGCAAATATATATATATATATATATATATATATATATATATATATTAATCAATTTGACTGATATGCTAAGGAGGTTGTAATTTTTTTCTGATGAACCTTAGACATTTTGAAAGTTTTATGGTAAGTTTTGCATTATTCATGAATTTACAATTGTCCTTCCATATTAAAAAAAAAAGTGAAAATATGATGGGTTTGATTCCTGGATAACTAGTAAAACACAAAAGCTTACTTGCCCTGTCCTTGCAGTTTCTTTTTGCACTTTATTTTTTCATTTGTGGAATAGTTAGAGAAATACTTCTTTTGTGTCTATTTTTCAGTGAAAAGTAGAGTAGCAACGGGGAACTTTGGACTTCTAATGCAGCTTTGCTTCGCAAGGATGGTTGCAATTCATCTAAAGTCTATCAGGAGATGAGCTGCCAACCCAGATTCTAAATTTGCAGTGAGAGGCCAAAGTTTTCTTCTGAGCAAACCAATTTATGCAGTTATTTGGTACTTTCTGGGTTGGCATAGGCTCATAATAAATATTATTCTCTTCCCTTTGAACACAAATATAGAGATAGCACATACAAAGAAACTTCTAGGAAATTGCTTCCACTCTACCCCTTTTCCTTTTCTACAACTTTCCGTCTTCCTGTCCCCCTTCACCACTCTCTTTCTTCCTGCCAATTCCTACTTGCCTTCACACACATAAAGTTGCCATTGTTTTGTACGATTCCTCTGACCTCTTGAGGACCTAGGGGACTGTAATCACTTGAAGGTAGTGGAGGTTCCTTAATATGCTTTATTTATTTATTTATTTTTTTGTTTTATAGTTGATCTATGGTCTTAAAGATTCTTAGCGTAATTTTTTCCTAATTTGTTTTATCATTGGGGGAAGATAAGACTATATAAGAGGCAATATCTTCCTTTCAATATGGTTTTGGTTTTGAGTATACCTTTTCTTTTATTTAAATTCATATCCTATTCTACATTATACTAGTCAGCTAATTAGTTCCATATCTGAAGCCCCTTCATGAGACTGATGAGGTTTATACTTTCTGTTTTTTTTTTTTTGTAATTGCCTCTAAAATTAGTAATGCTTCCTAAGTATCCCGATCTTAGTTCAAAAATTGACTCGATAATTATAGAAATTGCATTTATTTGCTTTGTGATTGAAACGCCTTCCTCCTTTAATCTCAATTTTTAATAATTCTTGAAATTCCATATTTGTTTTGTGCTCAACGTATCTTGCTCTTTTATTCTTAATTCAGCTCTTTCACGCTAATTTTGATTATGTTACAGAAACATACAAGGCCTAATATTTTATTTTAGTGGATTTTACTAATTTCAAACTATTTCCATATGCTAATTTTTGGATTCTATTAAAATTGTTACCATCTTTGAATTGTATGCACCAATCTGTTCACAAGCTAAAAAGGTTGAAAATTAAAGCTTGACAGACAGATAATTGATGGATTTAGCAACTATATATATATATATATTATTTCAACTTCTATGACCTGTTCTTCTCTCCATTGCCATTAATTGTTGAAGATCCAAAAAATAAATAAAAAATAGAATGCTTTCATATAGGAAAACAAGATAGCTAAGTACTTGATTAGAATAACTTTCTATATTATGCTGAATACCAATGAATATTTGGGATACTCCTTGTTGGAAGAAAATATGAGTGATTTTCACAAATAAATCCACGGTATAATACAAATAAATAAATAAAGTGAGACACAAGAAATTTAACATAATTCTCTCAAATGTTAAGATACATCCACGGGATACGACGGTCAAAATCTACTATATTACCAAGGTTCGTACAAAGTGGGTATAAAAGATACAAGCCTTACAAATACACAAATGTTTATAACAAATGTAACAAGATGAAAGATCTCACTAAATGTCGAGAACAAAGCTCCTAGAGTCAATCAAAATAGATCTCACCAAAAGCAATACATATAGTAAATTGTTACTATTTTGATTTTATAAGCTACAAAGTTGTATTTGGAAATATGGATTTCAGACTTAAATTTCAATTTCTACCGATTTTAATACAATTTTGTATCAAATGAGTTCATTTTAGTGGGATATACGATCTTATTTAATTTATAGCAGTTTGGTGGTTTTTGAGGTTAAATTTAGGATTTCTTTTTTGGCATGAAGGTGGGAGCACTTGGCTCTTTTTTACTTTTTTAACTAAAATTTTATTTTAATATAATTCAAAATGACTTTATTTAAAGGCGACACAAATACTTTTCATTGTCAAATATTCCTTGCCAATTTTTATTAGGCATGAGCAGATATATTTATTTAACTTCTAAATGCACATGTTGTGCTAAATTATTTGCTCACCTAGCCAATTGCCTTATGTCGTAAGTGATGTTTGTAGGCACTCCAAATTGTCCGGGGCCTTATATAACCAAAATATATATTAAAAAAATAGAAATTTTATTTCATGAAAAATAAAAATACAAAAAAAAAGGAAATAGAAAAAAATAAAAATGCAAAGAAATAAATTTTACATTAGAAAAAAAATTTTAAAAATAGAAAAAAGAAAAATAGAAAAGGAGTTTTAGTTCTTCATGTCTGCCTCTCACATGCACAATCAAAATTTAGTTATGAAATCATAATTTAAAATTGATTGGCTACTTAAGATTAATTGAAAAATTAAAATTGATTAATCAAATTAGCAAATTGGTTTTAATTTTGATTGATTAAATTGAATTTGATTGGTTAATCAAATTTGAGAGTAGTCCTACAAATAGAGGTTTCTGAGAGGAGATGGACACATAGTGGAAAATTTATACTGAGAGCATAAGAATACGACAAGGAGAAATTTCATATAGTGAGAAAGCACACAGTGAGATTTGCACTGTGGTATTCAAGTAGTTTCAATGAGAAGAATTAGAGCAAATTTTGATTGTAAATTCGAGGAAACTATTGGAGAAATTGTTGACTTCAGGGAGACGTTCTAAAGATCAAATTTTGGGAGTTAGAATTGCAGACGAAATCAAAGGAAAGGGATTTAAAGATTGGATGAGTTGATCGATTGGATGAGTTGAAGATCAGAGGTAGGTGCTATTTTTAGTTTTGTTTTCCATATTACATTTAATAACAAAAATGCTCTGAAAAAGGAAATAGTGAGCCAGATCCAATTGGTGGATTTGACCCATTAAAATTGAGTCTTTTGACCCGATTCCCTAAACCTGGGTTGACCCAACCCATTTGACTAGTGGATCCACATACCCAAGACCAAAGTCCAATTTGGATCTGGGTCTATTTACACTGGACTTCAAATTCAAAAAGCCCAAATGTTAAAGCCTAAATTTCAAAAAGCCCAAATGTTAAAGCCCAGATTTCAAAAGATCCAAATGTCTTTGTGAATTTAGGTGCAAATCCCAAGAGAGAGGGCGAATTGGGTATCTAAAAAATTCTTGGTCTTTAGATCCTAATTTTGAAAATCACAACTTCACAAGCACAAGCTAGGTGACTTTATCAAACAATCAATATTAACCAATCACTCACAAATGTAATGAATGGATATTCAAATTCATACACACTAAGCAAATAATTAAATGCAAGAGGAGATTTAAATGAATTAAAGGAAGAAAGAAGCAAACAAGATTTTTATGAGGTTTGGCTAACCTGGCTTACGTCCTTACTTTGGGTAAACTACCCAAGGATTCCACTATCCTACTCCTTAATTTGGAATGAAACTTCCCTTTACAATCTACTACTTACAAGAGATACAACTTTCTCGTTACACTCCACTGCTTACAAGAGGTGTAGCTTTCTCCTCTTGATTCACAAACCAAACCGTTAATACAAATAACAAATAAATATTTCTAAATACTCAGACACTTCTCAATAAGCTAATGAGTACAATCAGCCCTAAGCACTCTCATAAGGTATAATATAAGGTTCAAGAGAGAATATACTTTTCTCAATAATGTATATGAAAAGTATGATCTTTAAATGAAATATATATATATATATATATATATGAGTTGCTTCAAGATCTAAACTTTATTCAATATCTCCCAAAAATGATATCTTAAAAAAAATATACTTTGGAGATCCTAGGGTTTGCTTTCAATTAACTTTTGCAAGAAAATAAAATATAAACTTTTTGAATCAGAATATAGCTTTGAATATCACAACAATTTAAGCTCTTATTTTTAAATACCTTTTTCAGAAATAATATGAAATCTTTTGAATAGAAATATACCTTTGAATATTACAAAATATTTTTCAAACAAATATATATGTGAAATTCAAGTTCTTGCTCCCAATAAATATTTTAAATGAAAGAATACGGGAATAAGTGAGCTTATAAAAATAAGATTGAATGCTCAATAATAAACTTAACCAAATCTTAAGGTCAAACTAGTTTTTGTAAGATGATATGAGTGTAAGCACTTGAATCTTGAAGATGATAGTGACGAATGCTCAAACTTGATGTGAATACATTGAAAGTAGGCAAAGCTTAGCAAAAGGTGTGCAAAGGTTGTGCAAAAGTGTTAACCTAGGGTTTAGAGTTGGCATATATAAGTATTCTAGGCCTTTGATCAATTTTCAACTATTAGATCATTTAATTAAAAAATTTTCGTCTGTTTCTGCATTGAAGCACCATTATGCGCCACAAACTTGTCAACGAATCTCCGTACCAATCGACGAATGTCCTTTAGTCGCTCGGCGACGAGGATAGGGGATTTGGCGACGAGTGGGCTATCTGATAAAATCAGGATCTCGATATTTTCTCGTCAATGAGATGACTCACTAGTCGACGAGTGTACTACACTCGCTCATCGACGACTTCATGTGGCTAGTTGGTGAGTGCCCTGTTTTTTAGCCTTATGATCCTTCTAAATGCATATCCACCCTATAATAAATGCATAGAATATTTCATGAAAAAATGCATCCTAGGGTTGGTCTATATGTCATTTTGAGGTTCGCATCATATCTTATGAGTTATCCAAATACAATTGAACCTAATTTTCAAAATACAATTGAAAATCTAGATTATCTTTATCCTTCTGCTCTTCTGCTTCCATGGATTGAGCCAAGTGGTATGTGCTTCATGTTCCTCATGACTTCCATTGTGTACTTACCATCTGTGCATGCTAAGTCACGATCCTATTCAAAATCATAATGCACAGGTAAAATACCAAGTGATTTGTCATTATCAAAATAGGATTGAACTCATAGAGTCAATATTCTCAACCGAAACAGCTAGGCTAAGCCCAAAACTTTAAAACCTGGAAGTGGGATGGAGCTTAAACAAAGCTAAGCCCATATTGGTTTTTTGAAAAAAAAAAAAAAAAAAAAAAGGAAAAAAAAAAAAAAACCAAGCCCAATAGTGGGCTGGGGCCCAAGTACCCGTACCAGTCCAACCACAGGACGGGCCCAATTGGGTTGAGCCTCATTAATTAAATCAAAGTTGGTCAGTGTTAAGCCCAAAATTAAGATCCAAATACTGTTAGCCCAATGTATTGAGCTTGACCCAAAAACCAACCCAAGTTGTTTAGTTCGAAAGAAAATTGGGAGGGATTTTCTTAAAAATATATATATATATATATATATATATATATTTATAGACAATATATTCTTTTAAAAAAAAAATGAGAAAGAACTCATCTCTAATAAAAGTTTGATTGCCTTTTGGGTTTTGTGCCCATGCTTCTGTTATATATATTGAATTTGCAGAACAGAATATTCAATCAATTAGATGCACCAATCAATGATAAAACTACAAAACAACACAACCACGTAGCATATATGAAAGCAATAGAAACAACATAAGGAATTGCATGGTTTGGTAATGCCAACAACCATGGGAGTAATCGACAAAGTTTTCTTACTATTTGGTGTCAAAGACACTTACAAATATTGCAAATACATCACAAATGACATAAAAATAGAGTTCCCGGAGGCTTTCCTTCCAAACCCCAACCAACTTAATGTCCCTCGCTCAAAATTCAAAAAATTTGTGCTGGGTTCTTGAGCCAAACCATCGACTGTTTGGGCCAAACCGTCGACTATTTCAATAGAATGGAAATTTTCTGAAATTGGGTACTAAACCGTCGACGATTATAACCAATCCGTTGACGGTTTCCCTGCTACTACACTAACACTTTGATTTTCTACTATGGTCTCTCTTTGTACATGTATCCCACTCAGTATATGAGTCACATATCACAATAATTTCCACCTTAGTGAATATTCGCCCCTTAGGAGAAACTGAAAACATAGCCCACTACTCCACCTTGACCTTGGGACATTAAGTTGGGACCGTCTCCCTTCTAGCAATTGGAGACAAGAACCAAGTCCAAGAAAAGCTTGTACTTATTCATGGTAGCTTTAGATCCTGCCAACAACCCCTATTCAATTGTAAATGTAACAACCTGAGACTACACCCTAGGCTTGCAACAAGGCTTTCCCGCAATAGTGAACACAAAACCTGCTGTAAGCCTTCTATTATTAAAGCTCCCTACATAGTATTCAACAAATGTCAAAATTGACAGACCACTATGTTGCCTACCGAAAAACCCCACTACACCAGCATAGGGGACCTTTGACATTATCCAGGACATCACCGTCCATCCTTGGGCATTAAACGATAGACATTTTCCATTGACTATACACAGAATCTCCCAGAGATGACAAACAAAATCTCACTGCAGTTCTGTCAACAAATCCACCCTGAGATTACACTAATCTCCATGCAGCTCTATCTATGCGAATCTTCAAACCAAGACCCTTCTTGGTCGTACCCAAAACCTTCATGTCAAAACCTTTCAATAGAGTTTCCAACTGATTAACCTTTATCAAAGCCTTCCCAACCAATAACATGTCATTCACAAACAACGGATACATCACCCCATTGCATCCTAACACCCTCTTCCCCATCGGAATCATCACCAACTCCCACATCTAATTCTTATGCAATAACTTCATTTCCTCTACCATAGCACTTATCCATCTATTTTTTCCTTTGTTGTGCACTACAACTTGAAAAATAGTAGGAACTTTTCTACTGGTAGTAATAAATGCATAAAACACCATAATGCCAAATTTATACCCGAGTGATGGTTTGATAGTATACCTAAGCCCACCGTGTCATCCTGGTCTCTCGAACTGAAACTCCATGAAATATGAATATTGTCATCTCTACCCTAACTTTGTAGCTCCACCTGCATCACATGCCCATTTATGCTACAATTTATATTGTGATATTGTTGACCCGAGATAGAACTCCTTGCATTTCTGCCCTCGAGTAACTAACTCGACCTGAATCACATGTTTGTTGTTGTTGCATTTTTCTAGAATTTTTTTTTTCTTCCTTTAGTTGAGTACGTTGCCCCATGGCTTTCTCACCAAAAACCATGTTTCCACTAATCACCACCTTGTTTGCCATATACCCCATAAGAATATACTGTTTGTACATAACACCAAACCTAGATCCTACCTCACTAGAAATGTGCACATGTGAACATCCACTCAAACCCGAGTAGTCTACTGCAAAACTACCCACAATTCTTTTGCAACTCTCTTACCTAGTGATACCTTTGGCGATCAGTCAAATGAGAAATGTGCCATACTCACTGATTTCACCAAGAAGTTACCTGCAAGCCCTGCATATAACTTGTCTTGCTCACAAAACTACTTGAAGTGAACCGGCATACTCAATCCCAATGTCTAACTTGAGGATCCCTCTCCCAGTCTGGTTCTCCACCTTAACCACAAGTTAAACCTGGCAAATACCTCAGACTTGTGCCATATGAGATACACCAAGACCATTTGTGATAAACTCATAAAATACATATGTCTACCCTATGATGCTCTCCTCACATGTCCCCAAACATATAAATACATGTAATCACCCATATAGCCTAATTGCATATGCCACAAAACATCTGACTCAAATTTTACAGCTGCAGCTCCTCCTATAACTATGATAACGTGCAATGCATAGATATTTACCGCTACCTTTTCTCCTTTCATCACTGTCGCAATGTTCCAGAAGTCATCACTGTCGCAATGTTCCAGAAGGCAAACTGGACAAGGTGGTTTTAAAGTATTTTTGTGTAAAACACGGTGCAATGGAGTCGCTACTAACCTTTTAGAGTGTGGTTAGAACACTTGATTACTACCCAATTAAAGGTAGAATTGGTATGCGTTACGAGAGTCGGGTTTGAGAGTTCGGTTATGTGAGAGGAAGGTATTAGCATCCCCCACACACCCATTTTATGAACGGTACCTAATTAATTTGAAAATTATCCCACAAATTAAATTTAATGAGCCTTTGAAATTAATATCTTTCAGAAATTGTAAAGAAATGCACAAAATAAATACCATATAAGTATTCCCTCAAAATGAAGGCATATCGTACATCGAAGAGCTCATGCCTCTCTTTAAAATCATTGGGATGGAAAATCGATAAAATACGGTACAAAATAAACTCCCAACATTTTGAAAATTTGTAAGGTCTTTTCTAAGTGTGAAAATAATATTTCGAGAGGTTTTGAAATTTATTTAGGATATAAAAGAGTGCCAAACATGATTTTCAAGTCTCAAAATATTTTTCTTGTTTTTTTCTCTATTTTTCTAAACTTGTTTTTTATAATTTTCATATTTTCTTGATATTTGAAATAAAAAAAATACAATTAAATCAAAATAATGAAAATCAAGCCCCAAAAATATTTTTAGACTTTTCTCTTGAGTTTTCAAAATTTTTTGTATTTTTTCTAATTTTTATGAATTTTTCTAAATTCTTTATGATTTTTTGTGAATTATTAAATTATAAAATAATAGAATAAAAAGAAACAAAAAAGGGGAATCGGTCGACGACCGGTTTTGGAGACCCAAATAGGTTCGAGGAGGAACCGGTCAAAAAAGGGGGGAGGTCAATCATTTTTAGGCCTGGTTAAGGCCAGCTGCGTCCCGCCTCCCGAGTGGGTGAGAGTAAATAGGTAGGACTAGCGACGTGGCTCGACTGTGAGCGTCCACTGAGCAACAAAGATTGAATGACTTGTAGGTAGCCGCATGAGGCTGTGCGCATGGGAGACAGGGTTGCCGGGAGTCGTTGATCTTTGTTGCTTAGTGGAAGCTCAGATCGAGCCACGTTGCCTGTCCTACCTGTTTACTCTCATCCACTCGGGAGGTGACACGTGACTGGTCTTGACCAGGCCTAAAAATGGTTGAACTCCCCCTTTTTTGACGTTCCTTTTCGAACCTATTTAGTTCTCTAGAATCGGTCGTGGACTGGTTCCATTTTTTTATTCTATTATTTTAATAGTTTAATAATTCACAAAAAATCATAACAAATTGAGAAAAATTCATAAAAATAAAAAAATACAAAAAATTCAGAAAACTTAGGAGAAAATTTTAAAAATATTTTTGGGACTTGATTTTCATTATTTTGCTTTAATTGTCTTTTTAATATTTCAAAATTCAAGGAAATATGAAAATTATAAAAAAAAAATTCAAAAAAATAGAGAAATTATCAAGAAAAATATTTTGAGACTTGAAAATCATGTTTGGTTGTAGAGACCTAGAAAATTAAATTAATAAAGTAATAAAAGAAATGAAAGAGAAGGAAAAAGGGAATTTTAAATGGGAGAGAAAACAGGGCTTCGTCGACAAATGTCCTATAGATTTTGGCAACAAGGTACACGTGTCTCGTCGATGAGATATTACCAAGAAAGTTTAGGGAATTTCAGGTTCATCAACAAAATAGCCTTCTTGTCGACAAAGTGCCTTCATGTGTTCATCGACGAACCACTTGAATTCGTCAATGAATTTCGGCTTATAAAGGGTGAAACCCTCATTTTTCAGCATCATTCTCTCTCTCTCTCTCTAGACCCACGTCTCTCTCTCACTTCTCTCTTCATTTTCGGCTTAGTTAGAGCTTGGTTTGATGATCAAGAACCACCACGAGATTCCTGAGAAGATTCTCTACATCTTAGGTGGAGTAGGGTTTTAGATTGGAGTTTTGGGGCACCATCCCAAAACCAGGGTAAGTAAGATACTTTAAGGATTTTTAAGTTAACTTGAAGTAAATAGAGTTTAGAGATTTATGAATGATAAATGTTTTGGGAGTTGGGTTGTTTAATTTGGTAAAAATGTGATTTTTATGCTTTTGGGCTGTGAACACCAAGAAGCGTTAAATTTTGGTATTTACTAGTCTCTTAGTAAACTAGGTAAGAGGAATAAATTATAGCAGTATTTTTTTGAAAATTATGGGTGGGGAAATACGAGAAACGAAATTATGATATTTTACTTGGAATTTATTATGATATAAATATTAGATGAAATTTGTGTGGCATATAATTTATATTGAGAAATGTTTAAACTGGGTTTAATGATTTACCTTGAGAAATATGAAATTTGAGATGGGGGAAAAATGATGAAAGTGAAATGTATTGAAAATTGTATATCTTCTAAGAAATGAAGAATATAAGAAATATATATGGTAATATAAGATAAAATGAGTTGTGAATACTGTATTGCGAAAACTGAGTTAAGAATACTGATTGTGTGAATATTTCAATGTTAATACTGTGATGCAAACTTTGAAATGTGAAAAAGAGGAATGAAAATATTGCAATGTAAACACTGCAATACAAATGTGATATGAGTATACTGAAAATGTGAACATTGCAAGGATAATGCTGCAATGAGAATAATGATATGTGAATACTGATATAAGAACATGAAATTGAGAAATGTGAATATTGCATCGTTAATTCTGCAATATGAATATTGAGTGGTGAGAAATGAAATAGGAAATTCCGAAATAGGAATACAGACATGTAATGGATAAAATGCCAATACCGCAAAATGATTGCTGGTAAGTGGTAGTTATAACCCTGATGGATAGTTATGGAAGCCCTAATGATGGGTTACGATATTGAGCACAGTACCATTGCTAGTGGAGTTAGTGCAACCACACGGGCTCATGGAGCATGTGGCGTGACAGTAGACTGAGCTGTATAGTAGAGTTGTTGTGCCCCTTTGAGTCCGGAACAGGGCTTTTGGCCGGCCAGTCATACTATAGACACATGATATATAGTGATATTTGACCTAACCGAGTCAGCCAACCGCGGTTAGGTCTAGCCTTTAGGTCGCACAACCCTATTCATGGGGGGGAAGCATGACATGGAGAGATATCCTCAAGGAAGCTATGAGTACAGACACAAATGTAGCGGTAACAGGGGACACTCATGAGCTACATATGGAAATGGAAATTAAATTAAAATGGAAATGAGAAAGAAAATGAGAAATGAGATAACGTGAGTTAATAATATAAATAATTAAAGCGAAGTAAACACACCGCCTGAGGGCTTACTGAGTAAGGTTAGTTCTCTGATAAGTATCAGTTGTACCTGAACCCAAGTTAATTAGGTTAGGATGCAAACGATATCAGGGCAGAAGGAAGCTACTTGTATGGGTGGGTAAGCTTCCCTATTCTCAGGAACTTTGCTGGTAATTATGGGTTGTGTGTGTATGAATGGTTTTGGAAATAAAAGTAAAAGCTTATGAAAGCTTTTGTTGTATATCTATATGATTATGATTATAGAAATGGTATATTTTCTCAAAAGATATTATTACTAAAATGAATGTATGCTATGATATAATGAATCTCATATTGCCACACACTGTAGATAATTTATTCCGTCTTACTGAGATGTGTCTTACCCAATCATTTGAATATTTCAGAAAATCAAGATAGACCCGGTGATAGAGCTCCGAGATAGATGGGAGTCGTTACGCTAGGTGGACAGGGTGAGTATTTTGAGTTAGGGAGGTTTGATTCCCCTAGAGGTTTTGTATTAGACTTGTATATATAGATGGAAGTACTCTAGTATGTGTATTCGCTTTGGTATGTATGTATATATATGAAATGACTTCTATTGTTAGGGTTGTGTACATGAGTATGTTTGTATACCCAGTACCCACATTTGGGTCAAGTTATACAATATGGTATCTGTTAGCTTTGGTGCAATCCCAAGAGGGGGGGTGAATTGGGTATTTAAAATTTATCACCTAGGTTAAACCAGATAAGCAGTATTACTTAACCTAGGGTATGTCTATGCAAATGTAAATCTAATCATTTACAATATAACATACACGTGCAGTAAGTAAATTGCGGAAATGTAAAGAACACGCACGATATGTTATTGGGGTTCGGCCAACTGTGCCTACGTCCCCGCCTCTATCTCGCAAGCAGGAGGATTCCACTAACAGCTCACTTAAGGGTGGAGCGGCACCGTTTACAACCAGGTCAAATTAACACAGGGCTGACCTCAACCTTAACCAGGTCAATTAGCGGGGCTGACCTCAACCTACACGCCTTAACAGGATGACGCACCTAGCTTTCCTAATCGGGTCTAAGCCAATCCGGGACAATTCCAGGGCTAGTCTCCCTCTTCAGGCCCGTGCCTAGAAATACAACCAAAGTGTATAAAATTTGTACATGGAAATATGCTTCTAGAAAAGCAGATGTGTGCACCAATACAGCTCAATCAATAAAGCAAGCACGAATGATATGTAGATATGCTTAGTGCTCTAATGTGTGCTAAACACTCAATCAAGTATGATAATCAATCAAGATCTAGAGTGTGTATCTAAGCAAGATTTGAAACTCAATATTCGCATATCACAAAATCATATTAGGGTTTCAAATATGCTAAGCAAGATAGATCAAACAAACTCAATATGATATTTCAATTTCTAAAGCACAATGGAGTTGTTTGAAAGATTAGCTTTTCATAAAAGGATTTTGCACACAAAATCTAGGTTTAGGTATCTTGCAACAACAATGCAAGAACCACAACCCTCAAAGTCTTCCCACACAAGATTTATCAAATGAAATCCGTGGAAGAACTTTAGGCTATACTCTCAAATAAAATCAATCAACCTTTATACCAAAAGAGAGTATTAGATAGAAAGATTACGCACAACAGCCTTATAGAAATACTCACAATGCTTAGAGAAATAAAGATTGAAGAGTATGTGAGTGTTTGCAAGAAGTTTTTGGCTAATATAGGGTTTTAAGAGTTGAAAGAGTTTTGCCCTAATCAAGTTTGCTAATCCCACGCTAATAATGATAAATGAATGGGTATATATAGGCAAGGAGGTATTTTTGACCATTGGGGACCTATTGGGCATTATTAAGAAAGTTTTAAATCATTTTAAAATAATTAACCCTATTTAAAATATATTTATCCACGGTAAAAATCAGGGCAACCCGAGAGGTCCGGTCGACCAAAAATGTTTCGATCGACCAGGACTCAATTGACTCGGTCAACTAGGGAACTTTTGAACTGAAAGGCTCGGTCAACCGGAGAGGGCGATTTGCCAATTTTCTGAGTTTCGGTCGACTAGGACATTTTGAACTGCTTGGCTCGATCGACCGGACCGCTGAAAATTCTCTCGAGGACCCTTCGGTCGACCAGGTAGTTGTAGTACAAAGGTTGTCGGTTGACCAGATGGTCAAATGTTGACTAAGGAGGGTTTCGGTCGACCAGGGCCTTTTGAACTACAAGTTTCGGTCGACCGGGTAGTTAAAATGTTGACCAAAAGTAGTTTCGGTCGACCGTAGTGAAGTCTCGGTCGACCGGGGCTCAAATCAGTGAGTTTCGGTCGACCGTAGTGAAGGCTCGGTCGATCGGGAGGTCAAAATATTGACTCCCAGGTGGTTCGGTCGACCGAGGACAAATGAACTGTAAGGGCTCGGTCGACCGGCCTCTACTTTCTTGCACAGACACTGTTTAGCATTTTGGCCATAACTTTTTCTATGTAACTCCAATTTGGACGTTCTTGGTATCAAACTCAAGCTATGGTAAAATGCCACAATTTTCATTTTAACCATGATTTGATATGACATCCAATTGAGTAAGAAAATTGTTCATTTCTAACATTTGGTAGACTAGCCGGTTGACCGACCCCTTTAAAAATTTTAGTTTTTGCCTTCTTTTAACTTTAAAACCATTTAAAAACATTTGTATAAGTTAGGCATTTTATGACAAAAGTTTTTCATGTTATTTGGAGGTCCTATGGTCAATCTAAGGTCAATTTGAGCATACCTACTTATCATGCATGATGCAAATTATTACATGCCATATGAGTGCACAGTCCATAATAAAATTATATCCCAGAATGAAGAAACTGAAAAATAAATACAAATGTAGCACAAGATTCTTCATTCATCGGCACGAACACCGCACGCCATCATAATAAGTCTTTTAGTCCCAAAGTGCGCACAAGGTGATCCTGCATACAATTCTCAGTACAACCATTAGTACCAAGAGTATTTGTCATAATCAAAACTGGGTGTGACCAATCAAGTCAACAGTGGTTGACGTGGCCGATATGTGGATATATGTGTTGTTTATATGAAAAAAAAAAATGGTATGAAAATTGGGGCGTCACATTGGCACTCTTTTCTATCCTAAAAAAATTCCAAAACCTCTCAGAATATTATTTTCACACTTAGAAAATGAAATTAGGAATGACTTCCCAAGAGGGGGGGGGGTGAATTGGCTTTTAAAAATTTCTTTTAATTCCTTTTTAGAATTCTTAAACTTAATTTATTTCTTTTAACCAATTCGTGACTTGTTTGTTTAATTTTCAAGCACTCAAGAACTTAGTTTCTTTGTTTAATCCTTTAACCATACAAACATCCAATCATTCAACCAAACCAATCAACTATAATTAGAAAATAAACAACCAAGCCAATACACAACACTTATGTAATATAAAAACTCAAAATGGTTGTTTGTTGATAGTAGCCAAATTTGAATTAAACCCTGTAGTGAATGAAAATTTATGCTTGCTGATGTAAAGCCTTGTATTGATGGTTTTGCTCCTTTAATATGATGTGCAATATAAAATCCAATCAACACAATATCTACTTCTTCAATATTCAGAACTCAACTAAATTTTCAGTTAATTTATCCTTGGGTGGTTAACCAAGTAACATACTCTCGTATGGTTTCTGCAAGATATGGTATAACCAACATACTCCCTTTCAGTTTCTGCAACCCAAATCAAAATTAAACTTTCAGTTTACTTGATTTCTATATTACGTAGTATATACGATTATCAATTAAACCACCCACGCAATTTAAATATGCTTGAAAATAAAGAGTAAGGAAAAGAGAGAGTGAGACAGGGATTTTTACGAGGTTTGGCTTATACCCAGCCTACATCCTCGCCTTTAACAAACCACCAAAGGATTCACTAAACCTGTTGCGTTGACGGGTGGAACAAAACCTTTACAAGCGATACCCCACACTCAAACACTACTTCACTAGGCTAGAGCCTACCTCTCCAAACGATATTCCCTCATTTGATCCAACGATTCTACAACCCTGAATCGTCTATAAACAAGAACCAAGATAGAGAAGAGTTTGTGTATAAGAAAACACTCTCACAGCAGAGTAGGTTAGTACAACATTCAGCATAATAATATACTTCAAAGTAAATCATAATATGGAATATAACTTGAAGCTCAAGGAAGTGTTTCACCAATTTAATTCTTTCAATGGATGAAAGATTTTAGAATTGTAGCACAAACTTGGTGAGTAAAATCAAGATGAACTCAGTAAGCTTTGTGCAAATTGAGAGCAAAAGAGAGAGCCATAAGAATTTGAGAGCAACTTGAGGGAGATTTTGAATTTTTGCTGAATTTGAATTCTTGGTGTATGATTCAATAATCTTTGAGGCTTATTTATATATTTTAAAAGGTAAGTAACTTGGTCCCCAATTTTTTTGAAATATTCCCCAAGTTTCCATAAATTTTGAGCCACAAACAACCCCATTTAAAAATTTGACCGTTATGAGAAAAATCAAAATAGTCGCGTGGCAAACGCCTGCCCCAATCCTCCAGTCGCCTGCCATGTTATTTTTAAAGAAATAGTAGGGGTAGTAGCTTGGCAATCACCTTCCAGAACTAACTCAGACGCCTAGCATAACCATCCAGGGGTCTCGTATGTTTAGGCAGTCGCCTGGCATGCACACATGCTGCTGTCAGCTTCGAGTACCCTTCTGTTTTTTGGTAATAAATTTTGTTTTATAACTCCAAATTTTATGATCTTGGTGTCAAATGAAATCTTAGAGAAAATATGACAAGTTTTATGTTGAATACGTTTTAAAATAAAGGCTTTTAGATAGAGAAAATTCCACCTTAATGCAGATGTAGAAAAATTATCAGCATTTTGAAAATCCTCTTTTTGATGCTTTTCATTCCAAAAATGATTCTAACCCTTTTGAAATAATTTTTGACCTTATAAAAATATTTTACAAGTATGTTAAAAGGTATCTAGGTCCAATAAATTAACCTAAGAGTTTCATGTATCCATATTGAAATTATTTGAAATACTTACATGAAATTTCCTAGACTTTTTCAAATTTTCAATCATTGAATTCCTTGAGGTCTTTATGCTTGCTTCATCTTTCTTTGAGCTTTCCATGTTGATCACTTGGGATTTTATTCTTGAAACTTTTTCTTTAATATCAATGCTCTCATGATCTTCAGGCTTTAAACTTTAGATCCATTTTTGAATCCATGCTTCAAGCTTCATATTGAATTCATTCTTTGAAGTACAAGCTTTCATCAATTCTTTAACGCTCTATCCTTGAGTCCTGAAAATATATCGCTTAAACAAAACATGTTAAGTTCTACTTGTTTGTTAGCATCAAAATAGAATACTAAGCCTTGTAAGGTCAACAATCTCCCCCTTTTTGATGATGACAAACAAGAAGCAAAAATTGGAGTGAGCCTTAAGAAGACTCCCCCTTTCAATAAGCATCATCTTAACAACATTTGCAAGATCAATATGAATTTCAAAACCTCTTTTACAATCATGCTCATCACTATCAAATACTTCTCCTTTTGATATATATTACGTTCATGCTCAGTTTTTGCAATTTGCAATACTATGCTCAATTTTTGCTTTAAAACTTCTCCCCCTTTTGACATCAATCAAAAAGAAAAAAAAATTAAGTTCAAGTAAAATCACATGTTGAGCATTTCATCAAACATACGTATCAAACATATGAACACACTCAATTTATAGTTTTTCAAAATAGCAAGTGTAGTGTGTTATAACATTCAAGTATATGAGTTGTAACTTCATTACAAACAACTTTTTCCTTTAGACAATATTCAAGATTTCAATTGTTAATTTTATGATACCAATTTAAAATTGAATTCATGATATCTATTTAAACTTCATGATACCAATTGAGAATTGATGCCAATTGAAAATTTAATTCATGAAACCAATTGAAAATTCTCTGAGTTGATTAATAGGGAAACAACCATAATATAAGCAATATGACATAACACTCCCCCTGAATTTAACACATTTAGTTTTGTTATCAATTTTGCTTTCATCATCCCATGTTTCAAAACATTGATCCATATCATGTATCAAATATCAATATCATGCCAATATCATTAATGTCATACCATGCTCACAATTATACTTGTCATGCTCAAAAGCAAATTTAACTTTTAGATTGTGATACCAACTGAGCTTTTTAAAATTGTGATACCAATTAAAATGTTTAAAATGTGATACCAAAAATATTCATGGATACCAAAGACTTTATATATACCAAAGTCATTATCACATTATACACAACTCATGGATACCAATATAAAAAGTAGTAAGTCTATCCATGTAATTCATCAATAGCATGCATGATCAAGAATTAATCTCATGTCAAAATTCATGCTCATACTCAATAATCTCATGCTCAAATTTTCCACATAATAAGCCATAAATTTTCAATATAAGTCAAGCATATCATGTAGCATATCATATAGACATGTAAGCATATAGCATCTCATATAGTCATTCATTCTCAAACTTATCTTAAACTTCTTCTTTAAGTTTTTCTATTTTAACTAGTTTGTTTGTTGATCATGAATTAAGTTACTTTCTCAATTTTTAAAGGGAATGACTTAATCCATGGAGTTTTTCACTTATGAACTAGTCTTTCATCTTGGTATCCATACTTTCTTGGGTCCGGTTGGTTTAACAAGGGAGGATTCCTTAATTCTCCATACTTGTTTAATTTTCACACCCTTTCTCTTAAATGGACATTCAAACTTTATATGCCCCCTTTTCTTACATTGATAGCATATGGTGTTAGTGTAAGCATTAAAGGATGTGCTTGCATTATCTTTGGAGGCTTTTGAGAAATAACCCATGTAAAGATTCTTTTTCTTTTTATTTTCAACTCCATTGAAACCAATGCCTTCTTTGGGAGCCTAGCATTTTGTCAAAGTTTGTTTTTCCTTTTGTAAAGTTATAAATGATCTTTTCTTTATCTTTAATCCGATTTTTGAGATCATTTAACTCTATCTCTTTATTATTATCAACCTTCTTTTGAGATTTCTCTAACTTTAGAGATAATTTTCTTATTTTATCCTCTAATTTAGAAATATACATATCTTTTTCATATACCATAGAGGATAAGGATCAAAGGTCTTCTATCATTTGGTCATTCTTGCTTTCTAGTTTGTCAATTTTCACGTTGTTTTCTTTTTCAGCAAGATTTTTGGATTCTATTTCTTTCATTGCTGATTCATACTTATGTCCTAATTGCTTGTGTTTTGAGTCTTTATCTCTTTCAACATTCTTTAGGAATTCAAACTCTTTTATTAAACTTTCATTCTTATTCTTCAATGAGGTGTTTTTTTTATTTGCTTTCATCAGCATCTTATATACTTTGAATAGATCATTTTGAAGTTCATCATAAGATGGCATACCCTCATCACTTGATTCATCACTATAAGAATTATTTGAAGATTTAGTTAAGGAGCTTTCTTCGTTATCCCATGCCATAAAGCACGTATAAGCAACCTCTTGGTCACTTGATTCATTTTCCGAACTACTTGAATAATCTCAAGTAGTGGCTTTCATGGCCTTTTTGTTTTTCTTTTTAGACTCTTTCTTAAGTAGTGGTGTCTAGCTTTGTTGCAATTATAGCATATAGGAATTTTACTTTTAGATTTCTTTTCCTTCTAATTTAGAGTTTTGATTTCTTCTTTTAAATTTGTTTCTCCTTCTTAGTATCCTTGCTAGCTTTTTAGATATGAAGGCTTCTTCATCTTCATCCATTTCACTACTTGAGTTTTCTTTTAAGGATTTAAAGACTATTGATTCTTGGGCTTTGGTTTTTCCATTCTTTTCATTCATTGCCATTTCATATGTAAGGAGAGAACCTATAAGTTCATCTAAGGAAGTGTTTTTCAAATTTCTTCCCTCAGTTATGGTAGTGGCTTTTGGTTCCCATACGGTTGGTAGCCCTCTAAGAATTTTCCTTATCATTTCATAAGTAGTGTAGGTTTTTCCTAGTGCATTTAGGGAATTGATTATGTGAGTGAACCTAGTAAACATATTTGTAATTGATTCATCCGAGTTCATCTTAAAGACTTCATACTTGCTTGTGAGCATATCAACACTATTATGCCTAACATCCGTTGTTCCTTCATAAGTAACTTCTAGCTTATCCCATATTTCCTTAGTTGATTTACAAGCCATTACTCGATTAAATTCACTAGCATCCAAGGCACAATATAAAACATTTATAGCACTTGAATTTGTTTGGAGCATTTTATAATCTTGTTCGGTCATATCTTTCTTCTCTTTTGGGATTTGTTTTCCATCTACTATCTTAGTGGGAATTTGATGTCCATCTATAACAACTTCCCATACTTTCCAATTCATCGTTTGGAGATAGATTTGCATTCTCTTTTTCCAAAATGTGTAGTTCAAACCACAAAAGATAGGAGGCCTAGTTGAAGATTGTCCCTCTCCAAAGGGATGTACGCCTAAGTTAGCCATTACGATTTTTTTATAGCTTCTAGTTAAGAGTTGCTATAACCCCGCTCTGATACCAATTGAAATTAGGAATGGCTTCCTAAGAGGGGGGTGAATTGGCTTTTAAAATTTTCTTTTAATTCCTTTTTAGAATTTTTAAACTTAATTTATTTCTTTTAACCAATTCGTGACTTGTTTGTTTAATTTGCTAAGCACTCAAGAACTTAGTTTCTTTATTTAATCCTTTAACCATACAAACATCCAATCATTCAACCAAACCAATCAACTATAATTAGAAAGAAAACAACCAAGCCAATACACAGTACTTATGTAATATAAAAACTCAAAATGGTTGTTTGTTGATATTAGCCAAATTTGAACCAAACCCTGTAGTGAATGAAAATTTATACTTGCTGATGTAAAGCCTTGTATTGATGGTTTTGTTTCTTTAATATGATGTACAATATAACATCCAATCAACATAATATCTACTTCTTCAATATTCAGAACTCAACTAAACTATTAATTAATTTATCCTTGGGCTGTTAACCAAGTAATGTACTCCCGTATGGTTTCCGCAAGATATGGTATAACCAACGTACTCCCTTTCGGTTTCCGCAACCCAAATCAAAATTAGAATTTCAGTTTACTTGATTTCTATATTACGTAGTATATATGATTATCAATTAAACCATCCACGCAATTTAAATATGCTTGAAAATAAAGAGTAAGGAAAAGAGAGAGTGGGATGGGGAATTTTACGAGGTTCGGCTTATACCCAACCTACATCCTCACCTTTGTCAAACCACCAAAGGATTTACTAAACCTGCTCCATTGACGGGTTGAACAAATCCTTTACAAGCGATACCCCACGCTCAAACACTCCTTCACTAGGCTAGAGTCTGCCTCTCCAAACGATATTCTCTCGTTTGGTCCAACGATTCTACAACCCTGAATCGTATATAAACAACAACCAAGATAGAGAAGAGTTTTTGTACAAGAAAACACTCTCACAACAGAGTAGGTTAGTACAACATTCGGCACAATAATATACTTCAAAGTAAATCACAATATAAAATATAACTTGAAGCTTAAGGAAGTGTTTCACCAATTTAATTCTTTCAATGGATGAAAGATTTTAGAATTGTAGCACAAAATTATTGAGTAAAATCAATGAGAACTCAGTAAACTTCGTGCAAGTTAAGAGCAAGAGAGAGAGCCTTGAGAATTTGAGAGCAACTTGAGAGAGATTTTGAATTTTTGCTAAATTTGAATTCTTGGTGTATGATTTAGTAATCTTTGAGGCTTATTTATAGACTTTAAAAGGTAAGTAACTTGGTCTCCAAGTGTGTTGAAATATCCCCCAAGTTTCCATAAATTTTGAGCCACAAACAACCCCATTTAAAAATTTGACCGTTATGAGAAAAATCAAAATAGCCTCGTGGCAGTTGCCTGCCCCAATCCTCCAGTCTCCTGCCATGATATTTTTAAAGAAATAGCAGGGGCAGTAGCTTGGAAGTCACCTTCCAGAACTAAGTCAGTCGCCTGGCATAGCCACCCAGGCGCCTAGCATATTCTGGCAGTCGCCTAGCATGCACACATGCTGCTATTAGCTTTAAGCACCCTTATGTTTTTTGGTAATAACTTTTTATTTATAACTCCGAATTTGATGATCTTGGTTTCAAATGAAAGATAAGAGAAAATTATACAATGTTAATGTTGAACACGTTTTAAAATAAAGACTTTTAGATAGATAAAAATACACCTCAATGTAGATGTAGCAAAATTATCAGCATTTTGAAAATCCTCTTTTTGATGCTTTTCATTCCAAAAATGATTCTAACCTTTTTGAAATAATTTTTGACCTTATAAAAATATTTTCCAAGTATGTTCAAAGGTATCTAGGTCTATAAAATAACCTAAGAGTTTCATGTATCCATATTGAAATTATTTGAAGTACTTACATGAAATTCCCTAGACTTTTTCGAATTTTCAGTCCTTAAATTCCTTGAGGTCTTTATGCTTGCTTCATCTTTCTTTGAGCTTTCCATGTTGATCATTTAGGCTTTTATTCTTGAAGCTTTTTCTTTAAAATCAATGCTCTCATGATCTTCAGGCTTTAAACTTTAAATCCATTTTTGAATTCATGCTTTAAGCTTCATATTGAATTCATTCTTTGAAGTCCGAGCTTTCATCAATTCTTTAACGCTCTATCCTTGAGTCCTGAAAATATATCACTTAAACAAAACATGTTAAGTTCTACTTGTTTGTTAGCATCAAAATAGAATATTAAGCCTTGTAAGGCCAACAGGAAAGACCCTGCAAAATTTCAAAGTGCTAGATTTTATTTTATACTGTATTTTCTTGATTTTCCATCCCAATGATTTTAAAGGGAGGCATGAGCTCTTCAGAGTACGGTATGCCTTGATTTTGAGGGAATACTTATATAGTATTTATTTTGTGCATTTCATTACAATTTTTGAAAGGGAGTAATTTCAAAGACTTATTAAATTTAATTTGTGGGATAATTTTCAAATTAATTAGGCACTGTTCATAAAATAGGTGTGTTGGGGGTGCTAATACCTTCCCCTCACATAATCGAACTCTCGAACCCGATTCTAGTAACGCATACCGATTCTACCCTTAATTGGGTAGTAATCGAGTGTTTTAACCACACTCTAAAAGGTTAGTGGCGACTCCATTACACCGTGTTTTTGATGAAAATACTTTGAAACCACCTTGTCTAGTTCACCTTCAGGAACTTTGCAACAGCTTGGCGACTTTGCTGGGGACAGAGAGAGTCGAGCCAGTGATTAATTGAGAATTATCCCAATTTCAAATATAATAAGCCTTTTGATTACTCCACCATATTTTGTACATAATATTAATAATTGATTACATTGATTGTTTCATAGTTGTTAGGGTAAGCATGATTAATTGTGAATACTTTGTCTCCATTTGGTTAACTATGAATATTTTTTTTCTCCATATTAAGAATGTGATTAATTGATTCCATTTGCTATTTGAATAAGCATGAATACTTTGTTTCCTTTGCTAGCATGTGTTTAATTGTAAATACTTTGTTTTCCATTGTTAATTGAATAAGCATGAGATTAATTGTGAATGCTTTAAATAAACATGTGGATGAGTGTGAGGTAGGGTATTAGGCTAAGAAATTGAGTTCACACACTTGCGCATGCTCTATATGCGGGCTTTCCCTGCTAGCACTAGATAGAAGTGTAATAGTGTTAGTCCCTTCGTGACAGAGCTTGATGGGACCTGCGAACCACTCCGTCCAGTGTGGACTTTGTCCGAACCCTATGGGGGAGGATTGAAGTTCAATCTAGGAACCTTTTGTCAATAGGTACTAGAGCCTAACCACACATGCTTTATCCAAAGTCCTTTGCTTAAGTTAGAGCCTTGGAGAATCCCGTGTATATACAAGCCTTTCCCAATTTAAGATAGAAGCTCCATCCTTCTTCGTGTTGATTTTTGTTTCAACATGATTGATTTGAGCTATATAATACGATTACTAAACATATTGCATCCACATAGGCATCCCATTTACTTTACCAAGGTTTTGGAAGAGATCTGAATCATTCAAGGATGGCACAATGGTTTACTAGGAGGTTGAGTCAGCAATGCAACTGTACTCCATAAGCCAGCAGAACAAGCGAGGTGATGGGAGGTCAAGTTTCGAGCTCTACAACGATAGGTAGCCAATGTAGTGCATCAAAAGCCAAAATTAGCTCAGGGAAGCATGAATTATGCAATCAGAAGATAGCTCAAAAATCTAGATCTGAGTTCCACTTAGATTATTCAGTGGCTTGTTGTACTTTCAAATTATTGTATGAAAGAAGTAAAGCTCGTAATGAAATGACAATGATCTCTTCCATGAACCTTGTGTAAAGTACAGTAGGTTGCACACATGGTTTTGTTTTTTTTTTTTTTTTGCATATTTATGTGCACTAATTGCATCCTTGCATAAGCATCCACTACATATCATGCTCATATATCGTTGTTTTGAAGAAGATATTTTCTGTTCAGAAGCGAGGAGTAACACTGGTTTGCTAAAATTAAGACGCCCACTCACACCTACAACACCATAAGAAAGGCAAAGATTATTGCAGAACAGCTAGAAACCAGGGTCTTGAAAATTTTTTAGAGGAATATCCTTACTCTACTAATAGTAGGATACTTGCAATGCCCTATCCACTATAGTGGCATAGTTCTAGCCGCAATTGGCTCCTCTTCCAACCACAAGTGGCAAAACTAAGGTTATGCAAAACTCCCAAACATTTTTGGAGCCTCTATGCTCTAACCAATTGAGAATCATGAACCCTTATTTTGCATTGTTATTTGTTAGAATTGGTGTATTCCAAATAGTGGGGGGGGGGGTGAATTGGAATTTTAAGATTTATTCCTAGGTTTAGCTAATCTAACAGTAGTATATTCACAACCTAGGGTCTATTTATACAATTCCAAATGCGCAGATAAACAAAAAGTGTAGAAATTAAATCATGCGCAACATTCACAATATGACATATACGTGTAGTAAATAAATTGCAGAAATATAAAGAACACGCACGATATGTTATCGAGGTTCAACCAACTGTGCCTACGTCCCCGCCTCTAGCTCACAAGTTCGAGGATTCCACTAATGGTTCACTTAATAGGTGGACCGGCACCGATTACAATTAGGTCAATTAGCGGGGCTGACCTCAACCAACACGCCTTACTAGGATGGCGCACTTAGCTTTCCTAACCAGTTCTAAGCCAGTCTGAGACTATTCAATAGGGCTAGTCTCCCTCTTTAGGCCCGTGCCTGGAATACAGCAAATGTGTAATACAATTTTTGAGTACACGGAAATATGCTTCTCACACTAAGCAGATATGTACTACAATATGCGCAAGTAATAATCCATCCACACTAAACATGTAAGAACTGTAAGCTCAGTGGTGTATATGTGCAATTTTCTCTCAATATAATGATTACACTCAGTTAAGCACAAGAGTGTTCAAGCAAACTAATCTTCGAAAGCAAAGTGTATGAAATCTCAATATCATATTAGTGTTTCAAAGATGCTAGCAATATTATTCAAATGAACTCAAAAATATTTTCTCAAATTGTATAAAGCACAAGAGTTGTTTGAAAACAAACATTGTAAAATATTTTGCACACAAAAATAATTACTTAAGGAATCTTGCAATGACAATGCAAAGATCCTCAAGCTAAAGAGTTTTCCCAACACAAGATTTATCAAGTTAAATTTGTGGGAAGAAACCTGACCAAACGCAACAAAAATCAAATAATACAAATATCAATGAGAGTATAGGGCTATTTAGGATAAAGCACTACTAATCTAAACACTCTCTCTAGGCTTGAATGATCAAAGAAAACGAAGTAGAGGAGTATTTGGAATAGTGTTTGGAAAAATAGACTGTTTAAATTTGAGAAGATATTTCATTAATGATCTTGCTAATCTCTGGCTAATTTGCACAAATGAGCCCCTATATATAGAAGCTTGTCAAATTATGACCGTTTAGGACATGTAGGGTATTTTTATAATTGTTTTAAAACATTTTAACCAAAGCAACCCTGTTTTATTACTTTAATTGTGGTAAAAATATTGGGCAACCCGAGAGCACCAGTCGACCGAAGGAAGGTTTGGTTAACCGAGTTATACAAGTTCGGTCGATCGGGAATAAATTGAACTAGAAGTTTGGTCGATCGAACATAGTGTCCCAAGTGTGATTTTTCTATTTAGCGCGGTTTGGTCGATCGGGAGCTTTTGAACTAACTAGTTCGGTCGACCAGACTATTGAGTTCCACACGTGGGAACTTGGTCGATCAGGTAGTTGGTTTACATTTTGGGCTTGGTCGATCATATGGTCAAACTGTTGACTTAGAGGGAGTTCGGTCGATCGGGTGAGAATGAACTGGAAAGTTCGGTCGACCGGGCAATGGTCAAACTATTGATTTGGCATCGGTTCAGTCGACTGAGAGATATTGTACTTGAGGAGTGGGGTCGACCGAACATGCAACTTAAGTGCATTTTGGTTCAATTTAATTATGCAATCACCCTTTCCTTATGACCATATATATATATATATGTGTGTGTGTGTGTGTGTGTGTGTGTGTGTGTGTGTGTGTGTGTGTGTGCATGTATGAGTGTCCTAGGGTAATTCTAGGCCTTCTTTATGGCATCGAAAAAATCCAACTTCGATCAACCTTTGGTCGACTGAAGGGTGTTCCCTAAGGTCCATCTATGGTTTTGATTTTGTGTAGGGACCTAGAGTCGTTCTAAGGTCTTTGAGCTTTGTAGTTCCTACATGCATGATATGCATTAAATATTACAGACCTTTGCTACTTAAATATTACAGACCTTTGCTACTTAAATATTACAGAACCGAATTAAATAATAATGAAATACAATAAAAATGATCTTCAGGGTCTTCAAGCTTTACTTCATGTGCCATCAGTGTATTTGTTAATATAAACCTGCACATACACTTGACAACCATCAAATACCTGAGTATTTGTCATTACTAAAACCGGGATATGACCCATAGGGTCAACATTATTATTCTAATCTCTTTACTTATTTAGTCGCTTTTCTCTCTCTCTCTCTCTCTCTCTCTCTCTCTCTCTCTCTCTCTTTCCTTCTCTCTCTCTCTCTTTTTCCTTCTCTCTCTCTCTCTCTCTCTCTCACACACACACACACACTTTTTTTTTTTTTTATACTAGGTTAGGGCACTATTGCTGTAGAGACCACATAGTTGATAGGCATGGTGTGTTGCTGCATTTGTTTCCCCTCTCTGACTTATCTTTTTTGCAAAATACTAGAAGCCTGTGTCTTGTTGTCAAACCTTAGGTCAGGTTTATGGAAATTTCAAAACTTTAAAAGGGAGGTTCATGTTTTTTTTTTTGTTTTTTTTGTTTTTGTCAAATCATTAGGAAATTTCATGGAAATTTTGAACCATAGAGAAGATTTTTGTCATTTTGGAAAATCTCATTTATGCCCCCTATCCTCTTGGAATTTGGGTTTGAGATCACTACAAAAAAATTAGTTTTTAGTAATGAAAGTATCAGTGACGGTTTTAATTTCATCACTAAAATAGCCTTATTAGTGATGATTTTTAGAAATCGTCACTATTAGTGTAAGTATTAGTGACGGTTTTCAAAACCGTCGCTAATAAGATAATTTTAGTAAAGAAATTAAAACCGACACTAATACTTTAATCACTAAAACCAAAATTTCCCACTCAAACTATCGTGGGAAACCACTTTTTGCGTAGAAACTATCTTGAGAAAATAGCAGTGATGTTTCATAGGGTATTAGTGGCGAATTCAAAGCATCACTAAAAGGCACTTGCATTATTAGTAACGACCTATAATTGTGAAAAAGTCAACGATATTAGTGACGATTCCCAAAAACCATCACTAATAGTGCATTGTTAGTAATAGTTCTTTTAAACTGACACTAATAGTCTTGTATTAGTAACGATTTATAAAACTGTCACTAATAATACTTTTGTTGACTGGGAAAAGGTCAACAATATTAGTGACGGTTTATGAAAACCATCACTAATAGTCGATTTTTAGCGACGAATATATTAAATCGTCATTAATAGTGTTTTTATTTAAAAATATAAAAAATAATTTATTTAATCATATTAGTGACAATGTATGGAAATCGTCACTAATAGACTGGTACTAGTAATGGTTTATGGAACCGTCACTAATAATGCATTTGTTGACTAGAAAAAGTCAACTATATTAGTGACGGTTTATAATAACTGTTACTAATAGCCTATTATTAGCGATAAATATATTAAATCGTCACTAATTGTGTTTTTAATTTAAAAAATATAAAAATAATTTATTTAACTATAGTAGTGATGGTTTATGAAAACCCTCACTAATAGTCTTGTATTACTAACAATTTATGGAACCATCACTAATAATTAAAACAAGTTGTTTAGCTTACAAATAATCCAAACCTAAAGGTTAGGCATTCCCATAGAGACAGGGATGGCCAAGGAATCAGCTCGCTATTCCGGACAAACATGCCAGCCCCATTAGTGTTTTAGGTCAACTAAGTGGCCAAGATGCATGCACAACAAAACCAATGCTACCAAAAATCATGTACATTTTGAATGAGAAATTTAAAAGATAGGCGATACATGATTCAAACTAGGATTTGGTCAGGTATCCAAATAGATTCCAAAATTTGGGTGTCATCCCCCAAAATCATTCTACTTTCCAAAGCAGCACCCTGAGACCAAAGTAGTTGGCTAGCAAGGCAAGCAAATACACACTCGGTCAGTACTAGGGGAGGTAAAGCTCTGACATCCTACAATTTTTAATTTAAACCAAAGAAAACAACTAAAAATGATGCTGGATTAAGATCCAAAAAGCCTCTCAAGCTGCCACCTTTCTCTTTGGTCAGTTGAAATGCAGGAATTTGATGTAAAATCTAAGCAGCTTAGCCTTAAGGATCTCCATTACCAGTGGTGATTCATCTCTTACTTGAGCCTTGACAACCGAGTTAAAACTAAAGACATACTCTAGTATAGAGAATTTCCTCCAAAGATATTTTTCTTTGACAACTTCCACTATGTCATATTCATATTTTTTCAATTCAGAATGTGTCATTTTAGCCTTCCAGTGCTTGTATAATGCCCAAACTTCACTTTTCTTGGGAAGGATGGTATATTCACCCTTCTTATCAATGGATTCCACTCTTACTTAATGGGAGAAGCAACTGATGGCATTATAAGTACAATGTTTGTCTTTATTTTGTTTAAATGTACCATAACAAATGAGCATGTCTTTCTTATGCCACCGAATTGTGCCTTTTGGCAGTGAGTAGGATTCAAGCCACCTTATGTGGAACTGGAAATTTGGGGGAGCATCTATCTTCATAATTTAACCATAGTACTTTGGCAAACCATCCTCATTGCTATACAATGCCTAGATCTGACCAACTTGAAACCTTTCTGGGGATTTATCAGTATCAATGTCACAAAATTCTGGGTCAAGTATTTCATAGGTTAAAGGATCTGAATCTTCAGCATTACAAAGATCTTTCCTCCAAAGATCTTTTTCTTCAACGCTTTCCACTACGTCATATTCACATTTTTTCAAGTTTGAACGTGTCATTTTAGCCTTCCAATGCTTGTATAATGCCCAAGCTACACCTTTCTTGGGAAGGATGGTATATGCATCCTTCTTATTAATGGATTCCACTTTTACTTGATGGGAGAAGCAACCAATGGCATTATAAGTACACTATTTGTCTTTATTTAGTTTAAATGTACCACAACAAATGAGCATGCCTTTCTTATGCCTCCGAGTTATGCCTTTTGGAAGTGATCAGGATTCAAGCCACCTTACGTGGAACTGGAAATTTAGGGGAGCATCTATCTTCATAATTTTACCATAGTACTATGGAAAACCATCCTTATTACTATACAATGGCCAGATATGACCAACATGAAACCTTTCTAGGGTTTTACCTGTATCAATGTCACAAAATTCTGGGTTAGGTATTTCATAGGTTATAGGATCTAAATCTTCAGCATTACAATGATTTTCTACAATGTTGTCAGAACTTCTACTCCCAGAGTTTAAATTACATCTTTCTCAACCTAGTGCCCCATTATAGGCTTTGTCTCATCTGCCAAAGCACTATAACACAAACCTTGGGGTTGTGTTTTCTGAGCCTCTACCTCAAAGTTTTTAGGAACAATAATCTCTTCAAGGTCGATAGGTAGAGAACCTAGATCCAATTCAAATATTCCTTTTGGAGCAGCAAAATTTTCAAGAAATTGACCTAACTAATGAGTTGGACCTCTCAAACTCCAAAGTGGAATGATCTATTTGTTTGGCCAATTCAAAACTGGGATTGTTCTTAACATAATTGACGAAAAAGATGGAAGAGCTATCATTGATATAATAGTGAATATTGGTTGAAAAGATTCTCTAAATTTAAACCTTTTGAAGTTCATACCTTCTGGAATGATCATGTATGGACCAGTGAAGATGTGGTGAAGTTCTGTAATGATTGGTCTGGTTTTTGAAATGCAATAGAGTTTGATAGATCTTTTGAAGTTGTTCATTATTACAGTACTAAAAAGAAATGGGATGCACGAAATTAAGAAATAGCTTCATTCAAATATCTTTGCATGGGTGGGTTGCACATAAAGATGATTATAATTTAGATAGGCCAGTATGAAACTATCTTTATAGTAATGGACAAATAGGAACTGTTATTGATATTGTCCAAGAAGCAAAACTGGATATACAGAAATAATGTTGTGGCTAGCGGTGCGAGTGTGCTTGACACCACAAATGAGAGTCTGAATGAGTTGTTGAAGATAAAATATAATGTGGAGAGCACGTCCTTAAGTAAAATGCTTGAAGAGAAATACCATCACTAATAGTCTTTATATTAGTGATAGTTTTTAGAACCGTCACTAATCATCTAACTTAATTAAGCAGCTAATCTATTAATTTTATTAATAAAATTAATAAAATATAAATTAGTGACTAAATGGTTCATTTCCATGCTTTGTTTTTTGGGATGACATAAGTTCTAGGATTTAAAATAGGATCTCTGTTTGGATTTATCTTCGAAAGGGTAACTTCCTTTGTCCTTGGTCCTTCCTAAACCTTTGCTGCTTTTTGTATGTTATTTGTTCTTCAGAGAAATAACAAGCAACTAAAGGCTGAATTTTATGAGCCTGAAGATGTCAGCAAGCCATTGATGGCAAAAATATGTGGAGAAAGCATAGAGGGTTATTGTTAGTTTTGTTCTTCTGTCATTAGTGTTGCCCTATTTAGGCTTACAAACTCTTGGTTTTGATGATAACAAAGTAAAGTTATTTAATGAATTTTCAAGTGATATTATTTCAGGCAAAGATGAATTTGCTCAAATTTCACATACTCTGACATGAAAGCTTACACGGATTAAGGAACAAGGAAAGTTACATATGAATACCAGAGATCCATAATGAAAGCTCATAGAAGTTTAAAAGATTGAAGAGCAGCACTGAGAAGGACTTAAAGCAAATATATGTCAAATGTGTTTATAGAACAAGCTTTGTAAGTACGTCTAAGTGTGTTTAAATATGAATTTTCATATTGAAGCTCATTAGCCAAAGACAGACTTAAAGACTTTAGTTAAAGTCTTGGAACATGTTTTTCAAAAGTTAAATCAAGTTAAAATTCCAAGGTTAATTAAACAAAAGAGAGAAAAACCAAAAAATGACTTACAGCAGCTAATAGATGAATGTCTGTACATATACAGATGACTGGCATGTTTTAAAAGCATTTTAAACACAAGTTAGAAGGTTGACAGACGATTGTCAAGCAATTGATAGATGATTTCCAGTAATAGTTGAGTCATCTGTGAGTGTTCTACTAGACGACTGTCGTCCTTATGAGTTTGTGTTTCAAGCTAAGTTATTTTGGTGACAGACGACTGCCAAGTTGAGGACAGACGACTACCACCCTACTGAGTTGTTGTAAAACTAAATTATTTTAGTGACAGATGACTGCCAACAAGAAGACAACCGATTGCCACCTTTCTATTTGGAAAAATATGAACATTATACATGGACAGACAACTGCTAGGACTTCACAGTTGTCTAGCTCGCGGCAATTTTCAAATTTCTCAATGGGTATATTTTTGAAATTTAAATTATTTGAAGATTAAATAATTTTAAAACTTGGACCCTACTCCAAGTAAACTTGGGGAACAAGCAAGAAGTCTTTTTACCTCTATAAATACCCTCAAGGATCATTGTTTTACACACCAAGAAATCAATTTAGCTTTTATACTCTCTCAAAGCTTACTGAAATTCTGAAAGCTCTCTATTGCTCTCATCACTCACGAAAATCTCTAAAGTTTTGCTGAGTTTCTCACTGAGTTTGTGCAACAATTATTGATTCTTTCATTCATTGAAAGATACTCACAGTGATAAATTTCTAGAGCTTCATTCTGAAATCCACATTCTTAATTTACTGAAGTACATAGTGTTTCAATTTGTACTAATAAGCTCTTTGAGGAGTAAGTTCTTGTACGCCTTGTTTTGAATCTTTATAACAGGTTAATTGACGGTTCGAGTGCTGGATCATTGGACCAAACAAGAGGATATTTTTTGGAGAAGGTGGGCTCTAGCCTTACCCAAGGAGTGTTGTAATTGGTATTGTTCCACTTGGTAAAGGAGTAGTGATAGTGAATCTCTTGGTGGTTTTGCCAAGGGCGAGGACGTAGGCTGTGTTGAAGCTGAACCTCATAAAAATCATGTGTTCTTCTATCTTTTCCCTACTCTTTATTTTTCGGCAAAGGATATAATTTGTGTGATTGCTTTAAAATTCAATTATAAATGTTTAGTTGTTAAATAGACCAAAAGGTAATTTATTTTGGATTGATCACCATTGATTGTGGAAACCGAAAGGGACTACGTTGGTTGATCATCCTTGACTTATTAATCTGAAAGTTTATTTAAAAACTGAACATTAGGAAGAAGAATCATTGTGATATAGGGCTTATAACAAGTTTAGCAAATTTGCATATTGTTACGAGGATAGAGTGATTGATTATATTGTTTTGATTGTGATAAAATTTGTGATTGTGTTTAATTTTTGGTTATTGTTATAAATTAAAAGAACTAAAACAAAGGGGAATAAAATATTTAAATCCCAATTCACCCCCTCTTGGGAAGCTATTATAATCTCAATTGGTATTAGAGCCTAGTCATAGTGATTCCTAACAAGAAGCTATATAAAAATTGAATGGCAAATATAGGAGTAGCACCCTTCGGTGAGGCACAATCCTCAACACGTCCACCAATATTTTGTGGACATAACTACATGTTTTGGAAAAAGAGAATGCAAATCTATCTCCAACACATGGATTGGGAAGCATGGGAAGTAGTTATGGATGGAGACCTTATTCCCACTATGATAGTAGATGGAAAATAGATTCCAAAAGAGAAAAAGGATATGACCGATTCAAATTATAAAATTCTTCAAATCAATTCAAGCGCTATAAATGCTTTATACTGTGCCTTAGATGCTAACGAATTTAATAGGGTCATGGCCTACAAGACGGCTAAAGAAATATAGGAAAAATTAGAAGTGACATATGAAGGAACAATAGATGTTGGGGACAATAGGATAGATATGTTAACAAGTGAAATATGAAGCATTCAAGATGAATGCAGATGAAACAATATCATGTATGTACACCAGATTTACTCACATAATCAATTCTTTAAGTGCCTTTGGAAAAACTTATACTACTTACGAAATGATTAGAAAAATTCTAAGAGGCGTTTCCTTCATATGGGAACCAAAGGCTACAACTATCACAAAATGTAGAAACCTTAAGAACACCTCTCTAGATGAACTCATTGGTTCACTACTTACTTATGAAATATCTTTAAAGGAAAGGAATCCTGAACCCAAACATAAAAGATCCATTGCATTAAAAGCCTCTAGTAATAGCTCAAGTGAAGAGGAAAGTGAATCAAGTGACTTAGATCAAGATGAATTAGCATTCATCACTAAGAGATTCAGCAAGTTCTATAAGAAAAATAAAAGGTTTCCTAGAAAATTTAACAAAAAGAAATCTGAAAAGAAAAGAAAAATAGAAAATAAAATAAAGGTAAGAATGAACTTCCTATATGCTATCATTGCAAGAAACTAGGGCATATCAAGTCGGACTGCCCATTGCTCAAGAAAGACAAGAAGAAAAAGAAGGAAGCTATGAAGGCCATGTGGGATGATTCAAGCTTAAGTAAGACGAAAAATGAATCAAGTGGACAAGAGATGACAAATATATGCTTCATGGCGAATGACAAAGAGGTAAATTCATACTACTCTTCAACAAAATCTTACAATGAGTCTTGTGATAGCATGCCTTCCTATAAAGAATTGCAAGCTGAATTGTTCTCCTTACATAAGAGATTCTTAACAATTTATAAGAGAAATATAACTCTAAAAGATCAAGATAAAGAATTATTGAAGCAACTTGAATCCTTCAAAACTATTGAAAAAGAAAAGGATTCTTGTATTAAAAGGTCAGAAGAGGAAGTAAATGAAATAACTCAAGAGTTAGGCAAAACTCATGTAGATGATTTGAATAAAAAGAAATAGAGATAAATGAACTTAAGAAATATGTAGAGGACAAAGATAAACTTATACATAACTTCACCAAAGGAAAAGAAAATTTTGAAAAAAATGATTGGACAACAAAGACTACTTAGCAGTTGACATATATTTTTATTAAATGCTCCCATGTATGACTCACGTAATAATTAATAGTGTTAGCATAAGTTTTAAGATTAATAATTTATTTATTTCTATCTTATGTTTGGAGTGGTGTTGGATTTAGATAAAATATAATATAGAATTATATTGAAAATTTGTTTAAATTCAACCAAATCTAAATCTAAAATTCAAAAGTACTTGATATTTTCATGTTGAAGATTAGGAGTATGAATCACATGGTTGCCCTAACCCCAGAAGTAGAATGTTGTAAGCTAAAATGAACGTCGCTTAAGGACAACGCGAGATCAAAGTGAGACAAACCACTTATTGTCCACTCGACCTAGAGACTAAAAGGAAGATCACCCAAATGAGATGAGTCATTTATCGTCCAATCACTCAAGGCTTGAATAAAGTCAAGCTTACTTCATCCTAAACCTTCTTAACAAACAAGCTAAATTTAGAAAAGAGTAAACTTGACTTCTACAATTGAGCATCTATATGCTTGATGGAGAAATTGAGAATTGCATGTTGGATAGATGACTAGGATATTGCTTGCTCATTGAGTTGAAAGCATCTGCATGCTTGATGCAAAAATTGTGAAATATATGCTACTTAGTTGACTAGGATGTTGCATGCCGGTTAATTTGAACAAATTGAGAACTGTATTTCATGTGTTCATTGAAGCTTAGAATCGTTCAAGAATGGTTACTATACATTCATGTCTCATTGTACATGTGAGACAAATCAATTATTAAAATTCAATTGATTATTAGTCATACTATGTAGACTAATAATCAATTGAACATGTTAATTATTTATTTCATTTACAATTAGTGATGTCTGTATTTCAACCATTCTTGAATTGTCCAACGTGGATAGTTTAGGAAGTTGTATTTACATTGTTGTCATCTTTCATGCTTTTTTCATTGTCATTATATATTTCAAGTGCATCTCTACTTGTGTTCTCTTGGTGCATAGTGGGGTGTCATGACAATTTGTTAGTGATGGAACACTAGCAACATGTTCACGTCCTCCATCTCGTGTACTTGGAGAGCCATAGGGAGAGGTTGCCAAATTTTAAAATGACAATAATTAAGGAATTTGAGTGATTAACTGCAATATAAACGTAGCATTCCTGAATGGGATAGGATCCGTACCCTTTAAACTAAAGGTGGTTGATTTTAGGATTCATGATCCATGTGTCATAGATACTATAAGAAGATAATCAACACCATTTACTTGAACATGCTATAGGGTAATTAATGAACATGGATAAGAGTTGGATGAAGGCTTAGGGTAGGTTTTTTCTAGAGTACGTGAAAGTGGTACATGATTTCATAGAGTTTGTGCGTCCTTGTGTAGAAAAAGCTAGTAGAATAAGGTGTCCTTGCAAGAAATGCTAAAACATAACATTCAAACACATTGATTTGGTCCATACACATTGATTGGACCTTAGAATGGAGAAAAAGTACACAACATGGGTGTTCCACGGTAAAAATTATGCTATTCAGAGCGATGATGATGAAGATGAAGATAAGGAGGCAAATATAGTAGGTGGTGATACACATTTGGAAGGATTAATCAAAATGTTAGGTGACTTGTAAAGGGGAATTGTAGTGGACAAGAATGATGTCAATGTGTTGCGTACTGGTGATAAATATACTTCAGTAGGTACCATACCTTGCGATCCTAGTATGTTAAATCAACTTGGTAAACCATTTTCTAATATTGTGAGGGATGCACGGGTGCCCCTAAATCAAAACTGTACAAAGTTCTCAAAATTGGAGTTCTTGATAAAGTTGCTTCATGCAAGGACAATGCATGGGTTATCTCAGAGCGCATTCAACATGCATTTAAACCTCACTAAGGCAGCATTTCCTGATGATAAAACACTTCCAAAGTCCTTTTATGAGGCGAAGACATACATGCGTGAATTGGGTCTCAGTTACACTTCAGTACATATGTGAAGGTATGATTGTGCACTCTTTTATGGAGAACTTGAAAATACAAACGAGTGCTTAGAATGTGGTGAACTGAGATATAAAACTAATTAGAAGAAGGGTAAAAAATCCCCCAAAAAGTTTTGCAATATTCTTCATTAATACTGTAGCTGCAACGATTGTACATGTGCAGAAAGACTGTTGTTGATATGAGATGACATAAAGAGAAGCATCTTCAAGAGGAAAGCACACTTAGCCATTTAGCGGACTTCGAAGCTTAGGTCGAGTTTGATAAAATGCATCCGTGGTTTGCTAGTGATCCTTGAAACATCAAACTTGGCCTTGCTTTAGGTGAGTTCAATCCTTTTAGTAACACGAACAACCCATATAGCATGTTGTTGGCCTAACAAGGCTTAAAATCTTATTTTGATAATAAAAAATCAAGGGTACTTAACATGTTTAGTTAAGTGAAGTTTTAAGGTTCAAATGCTTTTGTAAATATCAAGATTAAGTGTGGGAAGGGATTAAATGACGATTATGCTTAGAGACGTGAGTAATGATGAAACTAAAGTTAATTGAAGAAAAAGCTCAAGATATACGAAAAAAAAAAAGGAAGTAAATGCATGAAGACTTAGTGCTTAGAAAGTTATAGTTTATAAGAAGTCTCATGTAAGTACTTCACGATTTCAATATGGATGTTTGAAGCTCTTAGAAATTATTATTGACTTAGGGACCCATTTTTGAAAACCATGGAAAATGTTTTTAAAAGTCTCATTTAAGTTTTCCAAGATTAACATTTTAAAGTTTTGGAATCAAAGTTTTGAAAATCAAACATGATAGGCAATTGATGAAGTTTCATCAAGCGATTAACAATATTATGTTGAAAATTTTAAGCAAACATAGCCGAGACAGGTGGCTGACCCTCAGGTCACAGTTGATAGACTCAACACTATGTTTTCAAAATACACTGAACTTAAAAGGCTCGGGCGACTAACCTTTGTGTCACAGTCAATTGGAGTTCTTATTTTAAATTTTAAAAAGTGAGGGATAATTTCCAAAATTGATTTTTTGACTCCTAAACTTGGAGAAAACTTGGGAAATAAGGCAATAACTTGGAGAACATGACTATATGCTTTATTACTCTATAAATACTTGTTATTTTCATAAATTAACAACAACAATCAAACACATATGAATTACAAGTTCAAAGCTTTTTTTGCCAAAATTTTCTCTAAATTATTGTTGTGCTATTGCTGATACAAACCATGGTTCTTTGATCTTTTCTACTAAGATTTTCAAATCTAATCATAACCTTGGTCATATTCTACTAAGCTTCACTTTTCTATATTGGTTATTGTTGAAGTATATTGTTTTCCAATTGTACAAATTTGCTCTAACTGAGAGTTTCAATTGTACAAACAAAGTTTGTTCTTGTTTCTTGTTTTCTTGATGATTTAGGATTGTTGGATCATTGCCTAACGAGAGGGGATTCTCATTAAAGAGGTGAACTCCACCTTTGAGGGAGAGAGGTTGTAACTTTATCTGGCAATGAAGTTGGAGAGGAATCCTTGTAGCGTGTTGCTTGGGGCAAGGATGTATGATTCTGGCCAAACCTTGTAAAAAATTTGGCCTTTAGCTCTTCTTGCCTAATCTCTTTGCATTATTGCAATGTTATAACCTGTGTGAATGTTTATTGAGAACTTGCTGCATATTGGAAGTTGCTGAAAAACTAATTTTGGTTCATACTTGAATTCAAGGAACATATTGGTTATCATTGGTTGGTGCAACAGGTTTAAAATAAATTTGAATATTGATTTTTAATATCACAGCTGAAGTTGATTTTGTTGAATTAATTGTATCATTGAAATAAAGTTGCAAGCCTTATAAAATCAACCTTCTGAAATTATTTTAAAATTGTCACTATTTATTGTTGATCAGAATTCTAATTTTGAATATTAAAGTTCTCAGATTTTTGATCAAGCTGATCTTTAACATTATTCATTCATAAAAGATTGAATTTGGATTGTTGACTGAACTTGTAAGGATTGTTGATCAATATTATTGTGTTTGTGTGATTGCTGAAAATCAATTTTCTGGGTTAATACTTAAACTAAGGAATTTGTGAAACGATGTTCTAAAAAAATTATAAAAACCCAATTCAGCCCCTTTTGGGAGTATACCTAAATTCTCAATTGGTATCAGAGCCCTAGGTTGTAGTAAATCTTAAACTAGAAGCTACATAAACATCCCTATGGCAGACATAGGTGTATCTCCTTTTGGCGAGGGCCAATGCTCATCTAGACCACCTATTTTTTGCATTGTTAACTACACCTTCTGGAAACAATGAATGAGAATCTATTTGCAAACCATGGATTGAAAAGCTTGGTGTTGACCTTATAGGTCATATCCCATTTTGATAATGACAAATATCTTTGTATCTTACCTATGCCCTGAGTTTGTGTGCAAGTTCATTCTTGCATGAAATGGCAAAGTCTTACATCTTATGGTGACATATGGAGATACAAAGGAAATGAAGACCAAATAGTTTTCATTTGTATTTTATGTTTAAATTAATTTTGGGTCTATAATAATCATGAGCTGTAATAATTAATGCACTGCATGCATGATAGGCTAATATAAGCTCAATGACCATAGATCGACCTTGGGTCCCTTAACATCACTTGAAAAATCCCCTTTAACACACAAGTCATATATCTATGCAAATAGGGGTGAAATTTAAGCAAAAATAGGACATATCTTTAATTTTGAAAAGGCTTTGGCTGACCGATCTTAGCATGTTAAAAATACCTCGGTTGATCGAAAACGTAAAAAGTCAATAAGTTGACTTGGCTCGGGCAACTGGTCCAAAATGAATGTATTGTTCACGGTCGACCAAACGTAAAAGCTGACACTTTTTACCTTCCTCGGCCGCCTGATGTTTTAGTTCAAAAATACCCTAGGTGACCAAATTATGAGGTTCTGCAATCCAAACAATTCACTGGGCAACTAAACCTCAAACGTTTGGAAAATCACCTTGGCCTAGCCAATCGGACTCACCTTCGAGCACCTGACCTCAAAAATTAACCTTTTCTCTATGTGTCTATTTGGGCAATCAATCCTAAGGACCGAGTGACCGAAACTCTTAGGTTGCCATAATTTAACCATGGTAATCAGAGTAAAAAGGCTGATTAAACTTTTCTAAAATTTCCCTTTGTGTCTGAAAACTAAGGTGTAGTCTCAAGCACCGGGGGGGGGGGGGTGAAAAAATTTCTTTTAAATCTTTTTACAAATTTACAATCTTTGGTATGTTTAGCAAACACACAAGAATGATTTTTTAATACTTAATTATACCAACTACAATCCACACTCAATATTAACACAAGCCAATGATTTAATAAGATGCTTTTGACAATGTTTATCAATTAACCAATCAACAAATCAATTAATAGATACTTAACCAGTTATATAAGCTGCAGCACTTCCTTGATTCAGTATTTGCAAAACTTAGAATTTGATTATAGCCCTATATTTATGAATATTGGTGCACTTCTTTTTAACCAAGATTTCCGCAAGTGATTAATCAACATACTCCCTTTAAGATTTCCACAAAAGATTATTCAACGTACTTTCTTAAATTAAAAGTTTTCTTAATCTCAAACTTTCAACTTCCTGCACTTACATACACAACCACACAATTTATATATGCATAAAAATTAAAAAGAAAGGGTAGAGAGTGAGAATAGGTTTTTACGAGGTTCGAGTTATACCCAGCCGACGTCCTCGCCTTAGGCAATACCACCTAAGGATTCCACTATAGCATTCTTTTACAGGTGGAACAAACTGTTACAATCCCTCCTTCAATTAGGGTGGAGCCCCCTCTCCAAGTGATACCCCACACTCGGTACAATGATCCAATAACCTTAACCATCAAAGAAAACAAGGAAACAAGAAAAGATTCTTGTGTACAAGTGACGCTCTCAGATAGAGCTGGTTAGTACAAATATAGTACAACTAATACTTCAAAGTAAATATTAAAGAGAATTGAATTGAAACTCAAGGAAGTATGTCACCACAATTCTTCTTTTGATTTGTATCAAACCTTAGAAGATTTGCTTTCAGATAAGTGATCAATGACTAAGTGTATCTCAGGAAATTCTCAGCAAGAGTATATGTGCAAGAGGGCTTTGAGAGAGAGTAAGCAATATAGCTTTGAAAATTGATTTTCAATTCTTGGTATTGATTTGATTTAAGAAATCATGTATTTATAGGCTCAAAAAGTGTTAAATTCATGTTGCCCAAGTTACTTGGAGTGTTTCCCAAGTTTATACAAAGTTTGGGGAACAAGAAATTCGAATTTGAATTTTAAAAAGATGTTTAAAAACTAATCGTTCGAGGGTCAGTCACATGAGCCCTTAGGGGTCAGCGTCTGATCCTTCTAAGCACAGTAAATTTTTTAGTTTAGAATAGGGTCAGGTGCCTGAGGATTCAAGGGTCAGTCGCTTGGACCTATACTACCTTTTTGACCTTATAGGTCACGCCCAGTTTTGATGACAAATACTCATTACATCTAATGGGTGTTTGAGGTTATGTGCAGGAACTCAATTTGATAGATCATAATGCACATGGAGAGAGTGAAGAATGAAGACCTAAGTTCTATTGAAGATCCAATGTTTTATATGTTGTAATATATTTCATTCATGTAAAGGGTTTGTAATAGTAATTAGGACTTTTGGTTTGTAATAATCACACACATCATATGCATGGTCTAATAGGTAAGTTCAAATTGAAACATAAATGAAACTAGACCTAGAAAAGACTCTAGGACACCTACTATTGCACATGTATGTACTAGAATTTTTAATAGGGTGCTTGTTGAATGAAATAGGACTGAAATGCACAAAATGTGCACCTTTAGTCGACCAACCTTTCAAGTTCATTTTCAGCCCTGTTGATCGAATCTGGTCCGGGTCAACCGATTAACCACAACCCGATCGACCAAACTTCTATAGTTCAATTGACCCTGGTCGACCAAACCTCCATGAAGTCAACTTTATTGACCTCCTAGTTGACCGAGTGATTTTTGTATTGCACCAACCTGATCGACCGAGTTCCCACGTGTGGGAACCCAACGGTCTGGTCGAACGACCAGTCTAGTTCAAATTGATCCTAGTTGACCGAACCTCGAAAATATTGAAAAATTGCCTTGGACATACATGTTTGGTCGACCGAGCGAGCAATTCATTTTTGACCCGGTCGACCGAACCCCAAGAACTTGGGTCGACCGAACTTGTCTTATTTGACCGGTGCTCTTAGGTTGGACTTATTTTTTACCACAATTAACTCATTTAAGCAGGGTTAAAATAATTAAATAAAATTAAATCTTTTCTAATTATTCCAAGCATGTCCTTTTATGGTTATAATTCAGGGGTAGTCTATAAATACCCCTTCATTTGGAATAGTTAGCAAGAAGATTAGCAATCTTGATTAGGTGAAATTCCTTGAAATTCAAAAATCCATAATAATTATTTCTAAGTTCCATACACTCATACTTACCTTCTCTTATTGCCAAAATCTTTTGTAAGTTTGATTTAAGTATTCATTGCTCTATAGGTTTGCTCTCCTATGTGTTGTACTTGATTGATACGATTTTGTTTGAGAGCAAAATCTTAAGTATTCTTAGGTGATTTTGTTAATAAGTCTATCCAAAGATGACTTTGTTAGATCTTCTGAAATTGCACCTTCATTGCAACATCTTAAGAAGCTCGTATTTGATTTTGGTTGCAAAATCTGTTCAAAACATTTTCAAATATCTAGTGCATTTTATCTTGATAAATATTTGAAGAGATATTTGTTTATATGATAAAAATCTTTGTTGCAATATTCATTGAATTATATCTTTTACTGAATACAAAGATTAAATTTCTTTTTTGCAAACCAAATTAATACATTACTTGAGCATCATACGATTGAGAAAATCTGCTGATTGAAATATATATATATATATATATATATTGTTTGGCTAATATCTTTGTTTGAGCACTTTGATTGAATACATTTTGTGATACAAAGATTATAGTGATTGCACTCTCACGTACTGATTACATCAATAGAAAATATTTATCTGAGAGTACATATATAACCACATTGAGCTTACTCATTATATCTTATTGGTGGTGTATGTGAACACATGTAACTGGGTACACATATGCTTTACTTGAAAACAAAATCACTGTACCATTTCATTGATTGTGAACATACTGTTGTATTTCCAAGCACGAGCCTGAAGAGGGAGACTTGCCCTTTGAAATAGTCCTGGATTAGCTTAGACCCGGTTAAGAAAGCTAGGAGCACCATCATGTTAAGGTCTAGGTTGAGGTTAGCTCTGCTAATTGACCTAGTTGTAAAGGTTGATGTCAGCTTTGTGCTAATTGACCTGGTTGTAATCGGTGTTGCTCCACCCGTTAAGTGAGCCTTTAGTGGAATCCTCCGACTTGTGAGCTAGAGGCGGGGACGTAGGCACAGTTGGCCGAACCCCGATAACATATCATGTGCCTTATTAATATTTTTGCACTTTATATTTACCGCACATATATGTTATGGTGTGAATGATGCACTAGATTTAAATTTCCACACATTATATTATTGATGCATTTGGAATTGCATAGAAAGATCCCAGGTTGTATTATACAAGTATTTCATTTAACGTAGGAAATAAATTTTAAAATTCCAATTCACCCCCCTCTTGGGAATACACAAATTCTAACATACCTATTGAAAATCAGTTTAGGAAAATCTTCAGTTGCCTGAGGTCTAAAGCTCAGTTGTCTGAACAATTAAAAAAACTATTTTTGAGTTTTGCTTCTAAAATCCTTAGCCATCTTACTTTGATACATTTAAAAAATATTTTTTGAGATTTTCAAAGTAAGGTCTCTAAGTCCATGTCAAACCCCAATGAGCTTCAAAACATTCAAAATGATATTTATGCTGAAGTACTTATATAAGACTTCCAAAAGACTTTAAAAACTCTCCAATCTTGAAGTCTTTATGTATTTCTTTGCTTTGAGTCATCTTTGCCTTGAGCTTGAGTATTCTTTAAATTTCCACATGTTTTGAACATCTTGGTCCTCTTGAGCTTTTCTTTTGATCACCTTCTTTAAGCTTTCATTGCCCACTTATTTTCCTTTTTTGGAATCTTTCTTAAGTTGTGGCCAATCTTGTTTTATGTGTCAAACTTTCTTACAACTATATTATATTGGAAGTTCGGCCTTTGTTTTTTTCTTACTAATTTCCTTTTCTTCATCTTCATCTAATTTTGAGTTCCAAATTTTTCTTGTAAATTTATTCTTCTTTCTAAGGATTTTCTCAAGTTTCTTGATTATGAAAGCTACTTCATTTACATCCATCTCTTCTTCATCTTCATCACTAAAGCTTTCTTTTTAGACTTTAAATGCACTGGATTCCTGGGCCCTAGATTTTACACTTCTTTCGTTTATTGCCATCTCATAGGTGAAAAGGGATCCAATTAGTTCATCTAGTGAGGTATTCTTAAGGTTTCTACCTTCCGTTATAGTTGTGGCTTTGGGTTCTCAAATGGGTGAAAGACCTCTAAGTATTTTTCGGACCATCTCATAAGTAGAGTAAGTTTTCCCTAAAGCATTAAGGGAGTTTATGATATGAGTGAACCTAGTGTACATATTTGTAATAGATTCATCTGGATTCATCCTAAAAGCTTTATATTCGCTAGTAAGCATGTTAATCCTATTATCTCTCACATCAATTGTACCTTCATAGGTTACCTCTAGTTTCTCCCATATTTCTTTTGCTGTTTTGCATGCCATGACCCTATTGAATTCATTTATATGAAGAGCACAATATAAAAAATTTATAACACTTGAGTTAACTTGTAACATCTTATGGTCAGTCATGTCTTTTTCTTCTTTAGGAACTTCTTTTCAATTTACAACTTTGGTAGGGATAAGATCACCATGTGTGGCAACCCTCCATGCTTTTCAGTCCATGGTTTGAAGGCAGATTCTCGTTCTTTGTTTCCAAAAAGTATAGTTAAGACAACAAAAGATCGGTGGTCTGATTGAGGATTGACCCTTTCCAAAGGGAGCTATGCCTATGTGTGTCATTTAGATCTTCATATAGCTTCTAATTAAGATATACTATAACCCCATTTGGATACCAATTGAAAACTAAGGTGTATTCTTAAGAGGGGGTGAATTGGGTTCTTTAAAATTTCTTTTAAATCTTTTTACAAATTCACAATCTTTTATAAGTTTAGCAAACACACAAGAATGATTTTTTAATACTTAATTATACCAACTACAATCCACACTCAATATTAACACAAGCCAATGATTTAATAAGATGCTTTCAACAATGTTTATCAATCAACCAATCAACCAATTAACCAACCAACCAATCAATCAATAGATACTTAACCAATTATATGAGCTGCAATACTTCCTTGATTCAGCGTTTGCAAAAATCAGCTTAGAATTTGATTATAGCCCTCTATTTATGAATATTGATGCACTTCCTTTTAACCAAGATTTACGCACTTAATTATATAACCCGCCGAACTTCAGTCGCCTGACATTCGAAGAGTCAGTCACCTGACATTTTGGTATTCTTCATAAATTTGTTAGACAGTAGCGAGTCAGTCGACTGAGCCATACAGGCAGTTGCCTTACCTTCAAACTTCCTATTTTCTTTTTCAAACTACTTCTCTACTACGTAATAATCCTAGTTCACGTCTAATAGAGATAAATCGATCATCTAAAAGTGGTTTCGTAAAGATGTCTGCCCATTGATCACTTGTATTCACAAATTCAAGAATTATATCCTCTTTTTGCACATGATCTCTCAAAAAATGATGTCTAATATCAATATGCTTGGTTCTTGAATAAGATATTGAATTTTTTGAAAATATTTATGGCACTTGTATTATCCCATTTTATAGGTACAGCCGAATACTCTAATTTGTAACCCTTTAACTATTGTTTCATGTAGAGAGTTTGTGCACAACAGCTTCCTACTACGACATACTGATCTTTCGCAGTAGATAGTGCTATGAAATTTTGTTTCTTGGAGAACCAAGGCATAAAAGATCTTCCAAGAAAGTTACAAGTACCACTTGTGCTTTTCCAATCGATTTTGCATCATGCATAATCCGCATCTGAATAGCTAATCATCTCAAAGTCTGTAATCATTAGATACCATAGGCCTAAGTCAATAGTACCTAATAAATTTCTTAAAATTCTTCTGACTACTATTTGATGAGATTCCTCAGGTGATGATTGAAAGAGGGCGTACATACGTACACTAAACATAATGTCTGGTCTACTGGCCATTAAATAAAGTAGACTTCCTATCATACCTTGGTAGTACTTACCTAAAGGTTTGCTACCTTCCATATCAAATTTCTTAAGTAAGTCTCTTATGTATTTTGACTGATTTATAAAAGTTCCATTTTTAGCTTGCTTAATTTGCAATCCTAGAAAATATGTCAATTCTCCCATCATACTCATCTCAAACTCATCCGACATATATTTTGCAATATGTTTGCATAGATCTTCATTTGTGGCGCCAAAGAAAATATCATCCACATATATTTATATAATAAGCATGTCTTCATCTTTAGACTGAATAAACAATGTACTTTCCATTTTTCCTTTAGAAAAGACATTTTCTAACAAGAATCCACTTAAGCGTTCATACCAAGCTCTAGGAGCTTGTTTCAATCCGTACAATGCTTTTGTTAATCTAAAGACGTGATTAGGGTAATAAAAATCCTCAAATCTGGGAGGTTGTGTTGCATACACTTCTTCACTAATAAATCCATTTAAGAATGTACTTTTCACATCCATTTGATAAATTTTAAAGTCTTTGTGGAGGCATAGGCTAATAGCATTCTGATGGCTTCCATTCATGCTACGGGAGCAAAAGTCTCATCATAGTCTATTCCTTCTCCTTGATTATATCCTTGAGCTATAAATGTAGCCTTGTTATGCACTACAACACTATTTTCATCCTTCTTATTTCTAAATACCCATTTTATACCTATTACTGAATGATCAACGAGTCTAGGAACTAATTTCCACACTTTATTTCTTTCAAATTGATTTAATTCTTTTTGCATTGTCATTATCCAAGAGTCATCACTTAATGCTTCATCTATGTTCTTAGGTTCTTCTTGAAATAGAAGAACGTAATAGCTAAAAAAATTCTTTAATGAGGATCTAGTAGATACTCCTCGAGAGGGTTCACCAATGATTTGGTCCTTTGGGTGACATCTTACATATTTCCATTCTTTAGGTAGTTCAATTTTGAAAACTAAGGTGTAGTCCCAAGAGTGGGGGGGGGGGGGGGGGGGGTGGGTGAGGGTGAATTGGGTGCTTAAAAAATTTCTTTTAAATCTTTTTACAAATTCACAATCTTTTGTAAGTTTAGCAAACACACAAGAATGATTTTTTAATACTTAATTATGCCAACTACAATCCACACTCAATATTAACACAAGCTAATGATTTAATAAGATGCTTTCAATAATGTTTATCAATCAACCAATCAACTAATCAACTAATTAACCAATCAACAAATCAACCAATCAATCAATAGATACTTAACCAATTATATGAGCTGCAACACTTCCTTGATTCAGCGTTTGCAAAACTCAGCTTAGAATTTGATTATAGCCCTGTATTTTTGAATATTGGTGCACTTCCTTTTAACCAAAATTTTCTCAAACGATTAATCAGTGTACTCCCTTTAAGATTTCTGCAAAAGATTAATCAACGTATTCTCTTAAATTAAAAGTTTTCTCAATCTTGAACTTTCAGCTTCTTGCACTTAGATACACAACCACACAATCACACAATCACTACAAAAAATCAGGGTATTAGTGAATGATCAAATGCGTCACTAATAGTATTAATGATGAATTTGTAAGTATTAGTGACGATTTTAAATTAGTTGCTATATCTACTAACTATTAGTGACGAATTAAAAATTTGTCACTAATAATAGAGTATTAGTGACGGATTATAACAGTCACTAAAACCCAAAAAAGTCACTATAAATTCTACACCGGCTCAGATCAAATTCCTCACTAATAGTACAGTATTAGTGAAAGATTCAAATTTGTCACTAATAGTAGGATATTAGTGACGAATTTGAATCTTTTACTAATACTGTAGTAGGATACTTGCAAGGAATCTTGCAATGACAAAATATTTTTGAGAGGAATAACCTTACTCTACCAAGCTCCAAATTTTGTAAACCATTTTAGAGTGCATTAAGGTTTTATACATTGTACAACTCAACTTATTGAGAAGCATTTCATTGTATGAAAAATTCATTCTATATATCATTTCTATTTATGGTTCATATTGTGAACTGTGGTGAGGTAGCTACGCCTCGTCAGGAAGCAGTGGATTGTAAAGAGGTAGCTATGCCTCATGTAAGCAGCAGATTGTAAAGGGAAGTTTCACCCTAGTAAGAAGCGAATTGTAATGGGAAGCTCTGTCCTAGTTTTAAGAAGCGGATAGTGGAATCCTTTGGCGGTTTGCCCAAGGCGAGGACGTAGGCAAGAGTTGCCAAACCTCGTTAAAAACTTTGTGTTTGTGCTCCTTCTTCCCTGCTCTATTTAATTTCTAAACTTTACTTTCCGCACTTGTATGCTTATATTCAATTTGTGCTGAATGTTATAATTATTTTAAATATTTACATACATTATTATTTGTGGGATTCATGCTTGCTTAGAAAGAGCCTAGGTTGTGTTTTACTGAATGTGGAATTAAAATAGGGATAAATTGACCTAGGAAGAATTTTTTAAATACCCAATTCACTCCCTTTTTGGGAACACACCATAACTCTCAATTGGTATCAGAGTCTTGTTACAAAAAGCTCAAACGCATTTGTTAAAGATCGTGATGACTCATTTTGTTATTGTATCCCTATTTTGTGAGGGACAATCCTTTACAGATCCTCCACTATTTTATGATATAGATTTTACTATTTGGAAATTAAGAATGAGTATTTTTGTAAAATCAATAGATTGGAGGATGTGAAAAGTGATTGCTAAAGGGAATTTTATGCCTATGAACATTGTTGATAATATTGAAATTCTCAAACTAAAAAATGAACTATATGAGCATGATATTTGTATCATGCAAGCAATTTCAAATGCTATGGATATTTTATATCGTGCTTTAAGTTCTAAAATTTTTCATTGAAATCATGGCATGTAAATGTGCGAGAGAAATTTGGGAGGAGCTAGATAGGAGATATGGAGAAGCCAAAGAAAAGGAAGCCACCTCTCTAGATGCTTCAAGGTCAATTAATGAAAAAGTGGCAAATTGTGGTTCAATTGCACTAGTTGAGAAGGAGGTACACATTTCTAAATCTACCTCATTTACTGATGTGTGCACTAATTCATGTGATGATTCTTGTGTTGAACCATGTGATAAATCTAGTATTGAATCATCTCTTGAATTTAGTGATAATACTATTAATAATTCATGCAATGATTCATATGATTAATTTTAATGATATGTTGAATTTTGTGATGAATTTATTGATGGAAACATGCCACCACACAAAGAATTAGAGATGACTTTATTTAACATGCATAAGCGTCTAGTTAGGATGTCTACGTAGCAAACCCTTCTGAAAAATGAGAATAAAAGGATAGCTAAACAATTAAAAGAATTAAAGGAATATCATGCTATTCTTGAAAAGAAAAAGATTAAGAAGGTCTTGAAAATCGTTTGCTTGGAGAGAAAAATTAAAGATTATTCTGAAATGATTTTTCGACCCACCAGTGAAAAAGATAACTGAAATAAATTCTTTGGAATTAAAAGAAATGGATCTTTCAAGAAGGATTTGGGTTCATATTTGAAATCCCATTGTCATAAAATTTTTTATGCCTCATCTAGTAAAAATATGATCAATAAGAAAAGTCTTTCACAAGCACATAAAGAGTACCTATATTGTGAGAGAAAAAGACACATATGGTTTACTAATCTATTTAGAAGTGCTAGAGGCATGGACAATGAAATGATATGGGTAATTAGGGAAGCAAAACCCCAAGAACCAAAGGTAGAATGGTTTCCAATAGGAATTACGTAATTATTTAGGACAATTCTTCCTTAGATACTAGGATTGGTATTTAAGTAAAAGGGGTAGTGATGACCAAGGGCTTGGGAAGTGGCCTATGCCTAAAATTTCAAATCTTAGTAAATGCATTCACTATACACTTTTAATATACTAAGAACCATAGTGAAGCAAGCCAACTTCAAATTTCTAGTAATATATACAATCTGAATTTAATGCGTTTACATCATAATGATTGGTTAAAATATGAAGTATTGGCTACAACATGTTTGAGTTAAATCCACTTCCAAATGGACACAAGAATTTTTGCTTGGTACATAATCCTTAATGCTTAACTCATGCTTAAATGAATATCTTAAGTTAAGCATATTTTTGTCCATCACACATATTTGAGCTTTAGGAAGCTCATCCCCTATTAGAAATTATAGGTTAATTCTAAGCTTAAAATGTCAATTGATTGCTCATTGAAGACTAGAAATTTTTTAGCTAAAAATTTGAATGCTTGGGCTGCATAATTGAGGGGGAGCAGCAAAGTTAAAATTCATCCAATAAACGCTAAATCCTAGTTTAGAAATATTTTATAGCTTTATTTATATTGGATGTGTTTACCTTATAAGTCACACCCAATTTTGATTATGACAAATACTCATTGTTTTTAATGAGTATTTGAGACTTTGTGTAGGAACTTAAATTGACAGATCATAATGCACATGGAGAAGATGAAGCTTGAAGACCAAAATTCTATTGAAGACCAAATTTCTTATGTTGTAATATATTTCATTCATGTAAATGGTCTGTAATAGTAATTAGGGCTTTTCTGTATGTAATAATCACACACATCACATGTATGGTCAAATATGTAAGCTCATAATGCAAACATCATATTTTTTTGATGTCTTTAAAAGGACCCAGAAATGACCCTAGGACACTTACCCTTACACTCATATATGTTAGACACTTGAATAGGGTGTTTGTGAATCAAAACAAGACCGAAATGCACACTTTGTGCACTTTCGGTCTACCGACCCATGCAGTTCATTCTGCCCCGATCGACCGAACCCAATCTACATCAACTAGTTAACCACAGTCCAGTCAATCGAATCAATTTAGTTCAAATTCACCTGGTTAACCGAACCTCCTAGGAGTCAAACATTTGACTACCTGGTCGACTGAGCCAAAATTTTATTCCAACTGTTTGGTCAACCGAGGGACCTCGGGAGAAATCCCAAGTGTTTGGTTAACCGAATCGCTTAGTTCAAAATTAGCTTAGTCGACAGAACCTCGATGAAATGGAAAAATCGCCTCGGACATGTATGTCTAGTCGACCGAGTCCCCAATTCAAAATTAGCCTAGTCGACCAACCCATATGAACTTTGGTCGACCGAAAGGTTTCTGTTTGACCGGGTCTCTCAGGTTGCTTTGAATTTTTTTACCGTGGTTAAATATTTTAAACAAGGTCATTTAGGGTTAAAATGATTTAAAACAAAATTAATAATAACCTATATGTCCTAACGACTAAAATTCATCCAACTTCTATAAATAGCCCATCATTTGCAAAAAATAAGAGGGATTAGCCTCTTTGATTAGGAGAGATTCTTTGAAATTACCAAAACCTATAATACTCATATTTAAGCCCTAACCACTTATACTTACCTTCTCTTATTGCCAAAAGTCGTTTGTAAGTTGATTAAGTGATTGTCTTGAAAGGTTTGCTCTCCTTGCATGTTTGTTTGAAATGATTTTCTTGAGAGCTAAACCTAAGTGTTCTTAGGGGGCTTTGTTCATAAGCCTATCTTAAGAAGACTTACCTAAGCTTTTGAGTATTGTATTTGTGTTGCAATATCTTGGGAAGATTGTATTTGTTTTTAGGTTGTAAAAACGTTTTCAAAAACATACTCAAATATCTTGTGTGATTTATCTTGATATATTTGTGAAAAAATATTTGTGTTTGCGATATTGATCTTTGCTGCAATATTCATTAACTTACATATCCTTTTCTGAATACAAAGATTGAATATCTTTTTGCAAACCAATTATATACATTACTAGAGCATCATACGATTGAGAAAATTTGCTGATTGAAATATACATTATATTGTTTGGCTAGTATCTTTGTGTGAGCTGTTAGATTGAACACATATTGTGATACAAAGATCACACTGGTTGACACTCTCACGTACTCATTACACAGATAGCAAATATTTTGAGATTTGAAATATTAGACCACACTGAGCTTACATATTATATCTTCTTGGTGGTGTATATGATAGCGCATAACTGGGTACATATCTACTTTACTTGAAAGCATAATCACTGTACTATTTTATTTATTGAGCAAAACTGTTGTATTCCAGACACGGGCCTGAAGAGGGAGACTAACCCTTTGAAATCGTCCCCGATTGGCTTAGACCCGATTAGAAAAGCTAGGTGCACCATCTTGTTAAGGTGTAGGTTGAGGTCAGCCCCACTAATTGGCCTGGTTGTTAAGGTTGAGGTCAGCCCTGTGCTAATTGACTTGGTTGTAATCGGTGCCGCTCCACCCTTAAGTGAACCCTTAGTGGAATCCACGAGTTTGCAAGTTAAAGGTAGAGACGTAGGCACAGTTGGCTGAACCTCGATAATATATTGTGTGTTTGTTTATATTTCCACACTCTATATTTACTACACGTGTTTGTTATGGTGTGAATGATGCACATGATTTAAATTTTTGTACATTATATCTACTTGCGCATTTGGGATTGCATAGAAAGACCATAGGTAGCTAAATCATATTGAATTTTGATTTAACCTAGAAGAAAAGCTTAAATTCCAATTCACCCCCCCTCTTGGGAATACACCAATTCTAATAGGATGTTTTGCAAGAACTAAATGCTGCGATCCCTTGCTTGGTAAATGTTATACTATTTGATGGATAGTTTATATTTATTTTGAACTATACTGATATGCATGCTTGAGCTGAGTGCCATCTACATGGCTAATGTAGATCCTTATGAACTGCATGCTGGTAGTTAATTAGGATCTTGCATGTTGTTTTGAATGATCACATACAGTTATACATGCTAGCTAGTTGACTAAAATCATGACTCCATAAGACTATTTTTAAATTCCAAATTCTTTTACAAGTCTTATGTAGTTTCAAAGTAAGTGACCTTGTTCAAACTTAGTGATTAAATCTTAAGTGGTCACTTAGATTATTGCATGTTGGTTGGACTTTAGGAATACCTTTGTAGAAAATGCATGCAAGATAATTTAAAAAGATTAGTACATGATTGAATCCAAAATGCTCTATAAATTGAAAGATATGTACACATTCTATAATCATAGGAAGGACTAATTTATGGACACAATTTGGTCCAAATGTACTTTCACTTAGGACCTAAATGGTAAAATATTATCCTTGTATTTAAATGACACATGTTTTGATGATGGTCCATAAACTAGATCAAATGCATGACATAGTGAGAGTTTTCATTTGTAACACACTCATTGTGTATTTTGAGTTGTATCATATTTATATTGAACCCCTATTGCATAATTTTTGAGTATGGCCTTGATTGGCTATCGAGCGCTAATTGAAATGCAATGTCATGCCTATATGCTAAAAGTCTAATATTTACTAAATGCTGAAAATCTCTTGAAGGATGAATATATGATGAGTGCGTGTAAATGAACATCATCCTTGAACTAATTGTAAGTATGCCTACTTGCAAATATATAGGGGAGCTTAAGCCCCATCCTTAATAAAAATGATTAAATTCACCTGCCCCATGGACTCGTATGCACTACTATTCTATTGGTTTTACTTTTGAGTCCTGATGGTATTTTTGAATACCTCTCGTGCCAAACGCCTATAATCTCTTGCATGCCAAGTCTTATCATGAAGGATGAATAAATAAGGAGTGTTCTTAAATGAAACTCATCCTTGACCATAAATGCACTTATGTGTGCTTGAGAATATACCGGGGAGTTGAGCTCCATCATTAGAGAAAATAAGAGCTTTAATGTAACATTCTTGTGGACATCATATGCATGAGAACATCATTGTTCTTGTTTTTAAGTCATAAGCTCGTGTGAAAACCATGAACAACATATCCCGTTTTTACGGATTTATAAGATGATATGGATTGTTCTTGGTGTTTATGATCACAAAATGGTTTAATATCGTTTCTAATGCATATGTGCTCTATAGGAATGATTCTACTAGTTGTATAAAATTATTTTAGTCAATATCCAGTAGAAACATTTTAAAAGTATAAGAAATTTACTGCATCTAAGCAAGCACTCAAATTGAAAGGGGGAGCCCTTCAAATTAAATTTCCATATCTTGTTCTGCTCGCCCACATTTTTTTGGCTTAGATCTATATTGAGCTTTAAGTGACATATACTTAAAGCACGATGATTTTATTGAAAATCCTAAGTGATAACTTGTTGCTTGCCACAATCTTATTAAAATTGACCTTATGATCTTGTGTTTAATTTTCTTATATTTTTACAATTTATATGGTTGAGTTTTCTAGTTAAGTTTTGAAATGGTTGTGCTCAAACGACTACTAGAAAAATTCTGCTTGCTTGATCTTTAGTGATTAAAATTATTATATTGCAAGCATTGTCCCTAGCACTTATTGTTAATATTAAGGGAGATTTTTTTAGTTTTTTCTTTTTTATGACAAGAACTGGTTTTGTAAAAGATACATCTTATCTCTTGCCTTGAGCTTAAAAGCATTCATGACATATGTTTTGTAATTTCCTTCAAATCGTTTTGTCATGATATTTCTAAAATTCAAGGAAAAATGGAAGAAAATTTACATGTTCTATTTTTCAAAGAAAATTTCTTTTTCCCTTTTGCTAATGACAAAAGGGGGAGAAGATCTATGAGCAAAATTAAAATTCATTTATTCTCTTACTTTTGTTTTACAAAAATGAAAAATGATAAATGTGTTTAATTGAATATTTTTTTACGTAAGCTTAAAATATATGTTGCACATTGAACCACTAAGCTTAAATGTATAACTTGGAAATTTCTAAAGTCTTCATTTGTGAAAATGAACATTATTAAATACCTTTTAAATTATGCATAAAGTGAGGGGGAGCCTTGTCAGGCATACCTAAGTTTGCTCATGTGTTTGTCATCATGAAAAATGAGAATATTGTTGACTTTTTGAGTCCGATCCCTATTTTGATCATGACAAACAACAACATCTCACTTGTCTACTTAGTGAAAACACATGTTTATAATTTTGGAAGAACAAGTGAAGGATGCAAAATTGAAGCCATAAATGCACTTCAAGCTCGCACCAATCGGCGTATTCCAAGGGAATCAGGAGAGCAAGCTTGAAGACTTTATTTATTTTTGGGTTGTAATAATTAATTAGGTTTAATTGTGCATGCATCTCATGATTTAATTTGAAACTCATACTTGACCTTAGATTGACCTTAGGCACTCTATATTTCATGGAAAATCATTTTACAAATGTGAAAAAATTATTGCAAGTCCAAAAATCTTTTTTGAAATGAAAATCTCCAAAGCAAGCTTTTCAAAGACCCCTTCATGTTTTTTTTTGTCACATTGATGAGCACTTTTATCTATCAATAACTCCTTATATTAAAAGGTGTTTAGCATGAACTTTGTGGAAGTTTCTCTTAGCTTTCTTTTGACACCAAAAACATTCAATTTGAATTTGTGTAGATAAAGTTATATTCAAAATACTGAAGGGTGTCAGCAGTAGAAAAATTCCCTTCATGTTTATTCTGTCTCATTGATAAGCAATTTTATCAATCAAACTCTCCTTATCCTAAAACGTGTTCAACATGAAAGTTTTGTGGTTTTCTCTTAGGTTTCTATGGATACAAAGAGCGTCCAATTTGAAGTTGTATAGAAAACGTTATTCTTGACAAACTAAAGGATGTCTACCCAGAAAGCGCCCCAATGGCCGAAAAATGGCTAATTTTCAAATTAGTTCATATTTTAATACCCTGACGGCCATAAAATGGCTATATCCCTGATTTGACTATAAATACCAAGTCTATACACTTGGAGAAGACAATAGTGACACTTTGAAAACCTTGTTGAAAATTCTTTCATTTTTATTCATCTTTATACTCTCTTTGAAGATCAAATCTATTTTCTCCTACTTTTTCTTTTTTGAAATTTTTTTTGAGGAAATTCTTATGGGTTATAGAAGCAAGGCTTGAGCATATATTCTCTTCCATATATTTTTCTTGAGAGCCTTCTTGGTATTTGTTTTTAAAGGTCAATCTTGAAGAAATATTCTTCTCCTACTCTTCATTTTGAAAAATCCTTTGGAGAAAATATTTTGAGTTTTACAAGGTAGCTTTAAGAAAATTATTCCACTCTCTCATTTTTACTTGAAAAATATTTTTGAGAGAAATATCCCTACTCTACCAAGCTTCAAATTTTATAAATTATTTTAGAGTGCATTAAGGTTTTTACATTATACAACTCAGCTTATTGAGAAACATTTCATTGTATGAAAAATTCATTCCTTATATCATTTGAATTTACAGATCGGATTGTGAACCGTGGTGAGGTAGCTACGCCTTGTGTGGAAGCAGTGGATTGTAAAGAGGTAGCTATGCCTTGTGTAAGTAGTGGATTGTAAAGAGGTAGCTACGCCTCATGTAAGCAGTGAAATGTAAAGGAAAGCTTCACCCTGGTGAAAAGCAGATTGTAACAGCAAGCTCCGTCCCAGTTTTAAGGAGAGGATAGTGGAATCCTTGGGTGGTTTTCCCAAGGCGAGGATGTAGGCGGGAGTTGCTGAACCGCATTAAAAACTTTGTGTTGGTGCTTCCTCATCCTTACTCTATTTAATTTCTGCACTTTACTTTCCACACTTGTATGTTTATGTTCAATTTGTGTTGTATGTTATAATTATTTTAAATATTTAGATACATTATTATTTTTGGGATTCATGCTTATTTAGAATTACCCTAGGTTGTATTATACTGATTTTGGAATTAAAATAGGGATAAATTGACCTTGGAAAATTTTTTTAAATACCCAATTCACCCTCACTTTTGGGAATACACCATAACTCTCACAAGAAACTTATGAATTCTAACATATTCAATTGCAATTCCTTATAAGTAGGCATGCTTTTACTACCAGAACTATCACATGATTCAGTATTAGATGCATCATTATAATTATAACATGAATCGTTACTAGGATTATTTGATAAAGTAGAAGGAGATGAATTTACCTCATCATCGGTTAAAGCTATAAAACACCATTTCTCTCCTTCAAGATCCTTTGAGCTTGAGTCACAAGGAGTGATTGCCTTTTCTATCTTAGTTACTCCATATCTCTTTTTAAGTTCCTCCCATATCTCTTTAGCACTATTACATGTCATAACTTCACATAGAATGTTAGAATCTAAGCATGGAGCAAGGTGTTTATAGCATCAAAATTTATCTATATTATGCCCCTATCATTATCATTCAACTCATTTTCAGATTTGGGAATTTCAACACAATCAATGATTTTTATTGGAACACTATTTCTCTGGGCAATAACTTTCCAAAACCTTCAATTTAAAGCTTTAACATATATGGTCATTCTAAATTTCCATTCAGTGAAATTTTCACCGCAAAACACTAGAGGGTTCATAGATAACCTTCCCTCAAAAAATGGAGATGCACCAACCCGAGCCATCATGATCTTTTGCAAAATAACATTTAAGTCTAAATAACAAGGCTTTGATACCAATTGTTGACTTTGGTGCAATCCCAAGAGAGGGGTTCAATGGGATATTTAAAAAATTCTTCTTAGGTTCAACTAATCCAGCAACAATATTGCACAACCTATGGTCTTTCTATGTAGTATCCAACTCAGCAAAAATCAAACTGAATAGAAATGTAAAGCAATCTTAGTATTTCTCAACCAAACAATGTAATTAAAATAAAAATATTCAAGTAAGTAAATTTAAGTTCGGAAATCAAAAGCAGGCATAAGAAATGTTATCGGGGTTTAGCCAATACTGCCTACATCCCTGACTTGGATCACAAGTACAAGGATTCCATTACAACTCACTTAATAGGTGGAGCGGCACCTTTTACAACACCTTACCAAAATGGTGCACCTAGTTTTCCTTACCGGGTTAAAGCCAATCAGAGACTTTTCATAGGGCAAGTGTTGGAATTGGTGTATTTCCAATAGGGGTAAATTGGGTAATTAAAATTTCTTAGGTTGATTTCAATTCTGCAATCAGTAATTCCCAACCTAGGGTTTGTCTAAGCATATACCAATACCCCAATAGAATAATACTGAGCAGATATATAAAAAAGATGCATCAAATTCAGTATTTCCAAATCATTCACAGTATTTAAAGCATGCACAACATTCATATAACTATTCAAATATAAGCATGCATGTGCATAAATTAAATTTTAGAAATAAAAAAAGTATAGGGAGAGAGAAATTCGTTAAAGGATATGTTATCGGGGTTCGACCAACTGTGCCTACATCCCTGCCTTGGCTCACTAGCACAAAGATTCCACTATAAGCTCACTTTATGGGTGGAGCGACATCGTTTACAACCAAGACAATTAGCAGGGCTGACCTCAACCTACACCATACCAGGATGGTGTACTTAACTTTTTTAACCAGATCTAAGCCAATCCGGGACTATTTACCAGGGCTAATCTCCCTCTTCAGGCCCATGCCTAGAATACAATTAGTACAGTACAAACCAAACCTTGAACAGTGATTGTGCTTCTCAATCAAGCAGATATGTACCAATTACAACAATCAATGCACATCAATACTATACGATCTTTAAGCTCAGTGATGTAAATGTGTGCAATCAACACTCAGTCTAATCATTATTCTTAAGCAAGTACTAGAGTGTTTCAATAAGCTAATCTTTGAAACTATAAACCAAAATATATCTCAATTACAAATTAGGGTTTCAAAGATTTCCAACAATAGTAATCAAAATATCTCTAAAAATATTTTTTCAAGATTCTAGCACAAAGAGATATTTGAAATATAAGCTTGTCAAAAATAATTTTATCACAATTAAAATACAAGCCTTGGAGTCTTGCAATGCAAATGCCAAGACTCACAAGCTTCAAAGTTTTCCCCACACAATGAAGTTATTAAATAAACTGGGGGGAGGGGCGGGGGGGACTATAAGCTAAAACTCTCGATAAAAATCAATCAAGCAATAAATCAAAGAGAGTTTTTAGCAAGTAGGAATATTGCAAAATCACTCAAGAATACTCTCACACAATAAGATTTTTCAAATGAATGAGCAAAGGATGAGTATCTGGCTTAGTATGGGAAGATAGAGCTCTCAAAATTTCAGAGGAAATTTCCTTAATCTAAATCCCTAATCTTGTCTTAATTTTTGTAAATGATCACATATATATAGCTTTACTCAAAAATATAACTATTAGGACACAAAGGGTATTATTAAATTTTTTTAATGAATTTTAAAACCAATTAACCCTTAATTAACCGCAATTACTTGTAGTAAAAATTGTGCAACCCCAGAGTTTCAGTTAACCGAGCCCAAGGTTCGGTTGCCTGAATAGAAACAATGGAAAAATTGAGTTTTCCATGGTTGAGCGCCCGAATTTATATTCGGGTGGTTGAACCAGGTAATTCTCCAAAAGATAATGATTCGGTCACTCGGTCCTGAGTTTGGTCTGCCGAACTTCGAAGTTCAGTCGCCCAAGTTCAAAATGAACTAAGAGTTTGAGCACCCGTGGATGATGGAAAAGTACATGGTATGAGTTCGGTTGAGTGTGAATAGTGAAATATTTTTGGGTTCGGTCGCTTGAATCCCGGTAAATGTTTTGACCAGTCCATGGTTCAGTCGACCAAGGAAATTTGACTTGCCTGGTTCGGTTGCCCGAAGACAGTTCATTTAGCCTTTTAAGTTCTATTTTAAGCCCATTGATTCCCCTGATATTATATGTGATATTGGGGACTATCTTACATGTGAGTGCAAAGACCTAGTCTTTCTAAGGTCATTTTTTGAGCTTTTTAACAAAGCGTAAAAATCCGGTGTCGGTCAACCTTTGATCGACCGAAGGGTAATCCCTAAGGTCTTTCTATGGTTTGTGTATGATCATTTGCTGAGCTTATTTCCTACTTGCATGATGCACATCAATCATTATAGACCATTTCCTATATTACTATTATAGGCCCAAATTAAACATGGTATGAATTACAACACAAAATAAATCTTCTAGGTTTTTAGTCTTCAGGTGCCTTCAAATGATCTTCATAATATAAGCCTGCACACAAACTTGACAAATATTAAATACCATAGTATTTATCATAATCAAAATAGGGTATGACCCATAGGGTCAACAATCTCCTCCTTTTTGATGATGACAAATACTTGACTACTTCTCTCCCTTTTGGCAACAGGAAAAAGGGTCTAGATAAACATTTAAGTAGATAGACAATAAAAGATAATTATTATTCTAATACAAATATGGTTTTGGCAAATCGTTTTTAAAAAATTTTGGCAGCATGTCGTTTGAAAATAGAACATTTCCTAAAAGCAATATGCATTCTAACGACCTGATTGAGTATGAGAATACAATTTTGCCATGACAAGCAAATCAATCAATCTAGTATGATCAAGACATAAAATGGAGATATAACTTTCAGCATCCAAAAAGATAATATAAACATACAATGCACAATGAATAACAAAGTATGAAATTAACAATTATGCACACAAACAATATAACTAGTCATTTAAATGATTTAAATGACATGAAAACAAGGTTAGACCATAAATATACATAAACTATTGCAATTAAAACATATCATAAGACTTGTGGAAGATTTGAGTTTAAAGTACACGGCATATGATAACAAATAGTTGGTTTGAGCATGGACATAGTGTAACAAGTTCGCATGCATTTACATCACTGAGCTTATAGATCCTATATTATTGATGTACATTGATTGATTGTAATTGGTACATATTTGCTTGATTGAGAAGCACAATCACTATTTAAGGTTTGGTTTGTACTATTCTGATTGTATTCCAGGCGTGGACCTAAAGTGGGAGACTAGCCCTGGTAAATAGTCTCGGATTGGCTTAGACCCGGTTAGGAAAGTTAGGTGCACCATCTTGGTAAGGTGTAGGTTGAGGTCAGTCCCACTAATTGACCTAATTGTAAACAGTTCCGCTCCACCCGTGAAGTGAGCTTATAGTGGAATCCTTGTGCTGGTGAGCTAAGGCGGGGACGTAGGCACAGTGGGTGAGACCCCTATAACATATCCTGTGTCGGCTTTCTCTCTCCCTATACTCTTTATATTTCTGTAATTCAATTTATGCACATGTATGCTTATATTTGAATAGTTATATGAATGTTGTACATGCTTTAAATACTGTGAATGATTTGGAAATACTGAGTCTGCTGCATCTATTTTATATATTTGTTAAGTATTATTCTATTGGGGTATTGGTATGTGCTTACACAACCCTAGGTTGGGAATTACTGATTGCAGAATTGAAATCAACCAAGGAAATTTTAATTACCCAATTCACCCCCTCTTGGGAATACACCAATTCCAATAATTGGTATTAGAGCCTCATTGCACTAGGCTTAACAACTTTTATAAACGATCACAATGGCTCATATTAGTGTATACCCATTTGAAAAGGGACAGTCACCTTCTAGGCCTCCTATATTTTGTGGTGTTGATTACACCACTTGAAAAATTAGAATGAGCATATTTATAAAATCAATGAATTGGATGGTTTGGTGGGTGATTGTTAACGGAATTCGTATGCCTTTGGATGAAAATGATAGTAGGTTAATGCATGTGAATTCATATGCCATGGACATGTTATATCTTGCATTAGATTCTAATATTTTTGTTGAGTTTGTGGCATGTTTTAGTGCACAGGAAATCTAGGATGAAATTAGAAAAGAAATATGGAGAATCCCAAGAGAAGGATATCATAACTCCTCCAAATGTACTAAGCCCAAATGATAAGGAGGAGGTAAATCAAAAGCTAGAAATCAACAAGGAGGTATATTATTCTCACTCTAGATCGTTTGATGATTCTTGTGATAAATGTTGTGATATGTCATATACTGAATCATCTATTGAGCTTTGTGATAAATCTATTGATAATGCATGTGATGATTCTCATAAAGAATTTTGCGATATAACTTGTGATGAATCATTTGCTAAATCATGTGATATACTGGCTGATTATGATGCATGCACTAATTCTGGTAACAATTTTTGTAGTAAATTTGGTGATGAATCTTGTGCTAAATTGATTGATGGGAGCATGCCTTTGATTGAAAAACCAGAAAATATTTTATGTAAAATGCATAAGCTTCTAGATAGGTTGTCTAAGCATAAAACATTGTTGAAAAATGACACTAACAAGATAGAAAAACAATTAAAAGTATTAAAAGAATATCATGCTATCCTAGATAAAAATAAGATTAAAAGGATATTGAAAATTGTCTGTGTAGATGAAGAAATAGATGATTATTCTAAAGTTGTTCTCAAAATTAAAAATGAAAAGAATAATCATAATAAACCCTTAGGAGGCAAAAGAAATAATTCTTTCAAAAAGGGTTCATCCTTCACATCCCATAAGTTTTTTAATGCCTCATTCAATGGAAACAAAACGAGTAAGCATGATTCTTCACATATACATAAAACTTGCTTATTCATTGATATGATGTGGCACATTTGGTTTTATTGTTTATTTAAAAGTGCCAGAGGCTTGAGTAAAGAAATGATGTGGGTTATCCTGAACCCAATAGGACCAAAGGAAAAATGGATTTAAATTAATATTATATCATCATTTAATCCACCCTTATATCCTAGGTTTAAGGGTAGTGATGACAAAAAGGTTAGGAAGTGGTCTTTGCTTAAAATATCAAATCTTGGTATATGTATTCACTATATGATATTGTTTTACTAAGAACCTTTAGAGAATCATGTCAGTGTGGAAATACATGTAATATATCCAATCATAACTTAATGCATATATATCATAATGATTAGTGAAAAATGTGAAAACATTGGCAAATTGCTAAAATGAAATCCACTTCCAAATGGACAAGGCAACTAGGCGTAGTATATAATTCTGATTGCTTAATTCACACGCAAATATGAAAATCTTTAGTTAAGCACTCATTGTCCATTGCACAAGCTTGTGGTTTAGGGAATCCATCTCACACTATATGTCATTTAATCCTAAACCCATCCTTGAACTTTATAGCCTTGAACAAGTAGCAATCATCACTCTAGGTGTAAGCACTAGTTATTATAAATTCCTAATCCGATAAGTGCTTATTATAAGATATCCTCTTAGAATCAAAATTAGAGGCATCCACTAGTGAATTCATTTTTTTTTTTTTTTTGTTCAATCAAATTATTCCCTTTGAGTTTAATTATTAAATCCTCTAATCTTGATTCACATATCCCCTCTATAGGAAATCTTTACCATACCACGACCACATCCGGTAAAGATCCACCCTCTCATTGGTTCGTATCCTTGCTCCATATTGTGATCGTGCTTTAAGGATACTTCCAATCACCAAAGAGCATTGGTAAAAAATATTCATATTCTCCTATATGCACTCTGCCAAAACAGTTAGGACATTTTCTTTAGAATGGTTATCATGTATAATGTCCTATTATTACCTAAATACTCTTATGAACTTAATAGAAATTTAACTTTTAAGAGTATTTGTTTACTTCATCTCATAAGCTTTAAAAATGTTAAGTCATATCCTTTAGAGCTTCATATCCTTAGAAATGAGTTGAATGGCTAAGTTGATTGCCTAAGTCTCAATCTAGAAGAAGAAACATATTTGAAAGGAAACCTATTGAGATTCATAAGAAAAGAGGCAAGATAGGCTTAGCTCGTAGGAAAGATATTCATTGTGACTTTTTGGTCCATCAAGCCTACAATCAAAATGCCAAGTTTATATCATTGAATACACCAAAGCTAACAGTAAGTCTCCCTCTTTAGGCCCATGCCTGTAATACAATCAATGAATATGAATTTTTGCGTACAAATTTAAGTGCTTCCACACAAGTAGATATGTACCACAATATAATCTAGATAAATATGCAGTCACAGATGATAAAATTTATGCTCAGTGCCAATGAAGTGTGCTAACACTCAATCTGATATCAATATGCAATCAAGTCCTAGAGTGTATTTTCAAATACTCTTTGAAACGATCAATATTAATCAATCACAACTAGGGTTACAAAAGGTTCCCACAAGAGTATTCAAAATATCCCAAAAATAATTTTCTCAAAATATTTTCTTAAGACATATTTGAAAAATAAGCTGGCAAAAATAATTTTAGCACAATAAAAAACACAAGGTTAATGAGTCTTGTAATAATGCTGCAAAGACTCACAAGCTACAAGGTTTTCCCACACAATGATTATTAATTAAATTGGGGAAAAACCTTGGCTAAAGCTCTTAATCAAAAAAAATTAATCAACTAGAACAAGGAGTTTTAAGCAAGTGGAGTCCCACTAGGATCACTCAAGGACAATCTTTAGGAACCTGATTTATCAAGGGAATAGCAAAGGAAGAGTTTATGGGCTTTGTATTTGAAAAATATGCTCTAAAAAATACAGAAGATTTTTAGGCTAATCCAAATGCTAATTTTTTTAAATTGAGCAAATGAACATATATATATATATATATATATATATATAGATAAGGCCAAAATTATAACTATTGGGGACACCAAGGGATATATTAAAACTGTTTTAATTAAGTTTTAAAAAATTAACCCTATTTAACCCCAATTAACCATGGCAAAAATTAGGCCAACTTGAGAGTTTCGGTCAACCAAGCCCTAGGTTCGGTCGCCTAAACAGACATATGAGAAAAAGGCAATTTTGAACTTCGGGTACCTAAAAAATGGTTTGGGTGGCTGAACAAGGTGATTTTCCGAACTATCCAAGGTTCGGTCGCCTATCCTCAAGTTTGGTCTGCTGAACTTGCATGTTCGATCGCCTGAGGTTATTTTGAATGTAAATGTTTGGGTGCCCAAGTTTTTGGAAAAGGTTAGGGTACAAGTTCAATCAGCCGTGAATAGTCAGTTCATTTGGGTTCAGCCATCCAAAGTCAAGTCAACTATTTGACTAGTCAACAATTTGGTCAATCGAGGCATTTTCAACGTGCCTGGTTCAGTCACCCAAAGCCCTTCCATTTTAAGCCTAAGGTCCATACTTTAAATTAAATTCACCCCTGATGACATGTGATTTAGTAGGGTCATGTGCACTAAATGTGTAGAAACCTAGGGGTCAATCTAAGGCTACCTGAGTATATAGGTCTATCATGCGTGATGCAGTTATTATAGACCATACTATGTTACCACCCAAAATGAAGAATATAAAAATTACAATTACAAATAAACACAATAGTCTTCATTTTTCCTTGGGGTCAACATACACCATCATGAGATAGGATTCTTTTCAATTTCATACGGAGAGTGAACCTGTAAACAAGCTCAGGGCAAACATCAATACTAAGGTAGTTGTTATTATCAAAATGGGATATGACCACTTAGGTCAGCACCTACCAAAGAGTCAGTAGCCACCCACATAGCGGCCCCGTCCCAAGTTTATTAGATACTCTCACTTATTGCAAAGGAATAACTCGGTTACATATATTGTATCGAGAGATTACAATGTCACACCAAACTCTTTTAAAGACTATTCATATACGGAATCCCAAGGAAACCTACAAAAATTTGTGGGTACTATAGATAGCCAAATTTTAACCAGGCCACCCCAAGGAAACCTACAAAAATATGACTTAGCTTTGAGATCTAAGGTTAATTGTACTTTCAAGAACCCAGAAGTCAGTTTAGTTCAACGAGTCCACAATGTTTTCACAAGTTCAAGAATTTTTGAACTATGAATCAAGCTTTCAAAATCTGATCCTATTTCAAAATTGGTAATTAAAAAAAAAAAAAAACTAGTTTCATTTGGAGGTTAAAGTTTTATTCTATTTTGTTTAGAGATTGGTCAAGATTTTTCAACTCCCAAAAGATAAAATTAAATTGTGTCACAATTTCATTCAAAGGGGAGCACGTGCAGAGTGACACATACAAGAAAATAATTCATAAGGTGCATGGGAAATAATAAACACAAGTTACCAACTCGAAAATGCAAGGACGGTGTACAAATTAAAGTTGCAGGAAAGGAAACATGGGGGTACATACATCAGCATACAAAATAAAAAGAAATAAATAAAAATAAAAATACAAAAAAAAAGGCAAGGAAGATGCCATGCTCGCAAGTCCTGTGCTGCCATGTGGATTACCCACTACACCTGCACAAAAGGGAAAGAATAAAACCCGTTAGCAGAAGAAAGGGAAATACAGAAAAATAAAAATAAAAAAATAAATACAAAAAGAAAAAGCTGATTCTGAACCCTCCACTCCTAGGCTGCCGCCTGGGATCACCCAAAAAGCACGAAAGTCCCAAATTGCTACCTAGACCTTCACCCATTAGTAGAAGAAAGGAAAATACAGAAAAATAAATACAAATAAAAAAAATACGAATAGCAAAATCTGATTCTGAACCCTCCACTCCCAGGTTGCCACCTAGGAGCACCCAAAAAGCTCGCAAGTCCCAAATTTCCACCTGGACCTTCGCCCACGCAAGAAAAGAAGAATGAGAGTTTTATTAGCTAGAAATTCACAAAATCAGGAAAAATGGATTGCACGTGCAGGGAGTTATTCCCTGACACAAGCCATTGGTAAGGAATTTCTGAGGAAATTAGTGCCACAGGCCATCCCAGACTCCCTATAAATAGGGAGTCCCAACACTATAGCAAGATAGGGAAAGGAGCACAGAACTATTCTGTGGAAATTTAGAAAGAGAAAGAGCATACAGAAACCCTGCGAGAATTGGGAGAGAGAGAAAGTTACTGAAGAGAAATTTTGGCCACATTGTAAAACCAACTCTGCATTAGAATGTGTAGAGAACAAAAAGGAGTCCTACATAGGGAGGAGACCGAGAGGAGTTGCAAGAGAGCTAAGCTAGACACCTCAGGCCAAAACACACCCAGAGTCTGGAAAAGAAGAAAGGAGGAGTTGGAAGAAGGAGGTAAAATCTAAGTTTCCTTCTTGTTTCTTTGAATTCACTTTGATGCTAGATTGAGTGCTTGTACATAGGTATCATTCTCTCTCAAATTTTGACTCTGAGCTCGGATCCCCAAACCCATTCCGAAACCCCCTCAACTCAGTTTTTGTTTTGAACTAGAAACCTATAACCGCTTACCCCTCGGACCCGAACCCGTAGTCCATCCTGAGTCTGCTCGGTTCCTACTTAACCCAACTAGAGCCCAATCTCGTTCTTAAAAGGTGCAGGGCCCATTCTATTTTCAAAAACCTAGGAGGCCCTGTTTTAAAACTGAAATTGGGACGGCATGTTCTTGTAATCAAAAGAGGCCTTGCTTTAAAACTTAAACTGGGTTGGCCCATTTCTTTTTAAAAAAATCAAAAAAGGCCATGTTGTAAAAATGAAACTAGGCCGGCCCAATATTTAGAAAAATCAAAAGAGGCCTTGTTTTAAAACTGAAATTGGACTAGCCCATTTCTTTTAAAAATCAGAAGTGGCCCTGTTTTAGAATTTAAACGTGGCCCGCCCATTAGCTCAACCTTGGCCCATTTTGAAAGTCAACTCACCCTAGCCCAACTCACTCCAGCCCATTCGTACAAATATCAAAACCCACATATGATTCGAGCATGTGACGGAGCCCACGTGGCTCACTCGGGGTTCCCCGAGTCCTCCTACCTCACACGGGTTGACTCTCACACTCACTGAGTTAACTCACATGATTCAACCCAAGTTCCACTCACCCACTAACTCACCTAGACTAAGACGAGCATAACTCGTCTTCAACAGTGCACCTACAACCGAAACCCTAAAACAGAGCCTTCATCAACACGTAGATCAACACATCACACACAAACCATATTTCAAATGGTGAGAAATTGACAAGAAAATCAAAAGAAGAGAACAAGGGGACTTAGCTTTTTAGATTTATAGATCTTCCTGAATACTCCTTCGGTCCGTCGATTATTCATTGTCATCTAGGCGGACTCTGTCAGATTTGAACACACTTGTGTGTTCAGCGACCAGTTTATAGCCAATGAGTATTGAGGATGGGGGTTTCGCTAGTCTGAGAAAGGAATACTAAGAAAGAAGAGAAAGGGTGAGAAACTAAGAGAAACAAAGGCAGAGAGGGTTGCAAAGAAGAGGAGAGAAGAGAGAATCCCTAGGAGACAAAGAAGAGGGAGAGGAAACAAGAAGGAGAGAAAGAGGGTTTGAGAGAATGAAAAGTGGAAAAATGAATAGAAAGAAAAAATTGGGTTTAAGTATCTAAAGCCCCAGAGCCACCATATTCAAACACGTGGCATTCCATCGATTGTTCGGTCGAAGAAAACACGTGGCTCCCTTGCGAGCGTCCATTTCATTTCCTGTCAACTACCTAGATCTCACCCTGTCAGTACTTAGGGCAGCCGTCTGATCCTCACAGATCAGCAATGACACAAATCTTCTCATTTGAAGGAGCCATTATGAACGCCTTCATGTCTCACCATTCGCTGGGTGACACTTAGCAAGTGCATCACAATCATCATTAATGCACTCAGAAGCTCGCAAGGCTTCTCCATGAGCCATCAAATCGTTACCCATCGAACGGATCAAATCATGCCACGATGAGAGATATGTGTGGGTCAAGCCCTCAATTGTTTGATCCTCTCCTACCATCAATGGTCAAGATCTTCCTTGCATTAGATGGCATTAAAAGACGACCTGCTTCTCCATTCGCTCCGCGCCATGTGGCGGACCGGCTTCCCACATGCGCAGGCATCACATGTTCTTCCCAAGGTTATACAGAGGCATTAAATGATGGTTCGCTCGCTCGTCACCATGTGGCACCTGTGTCCCATCAACCAAATTTTGACCATCAATTGTTGCCCACATCCATGTTCTAAGTCATGTCCATGTGAGCCTTCCCCAGCCGTCCAATCATATTCCCAGATGGGCAGCTACAATACGCCCATGTCATCAGTTCAGGACAATTCTTTAGCCCCCGTTCACTAGTTGACACGTGGAGGACTTGTCTCCACCCACGCAAAGGAATGCGTGTTCCACCATAAGTCGTTCGATCAATATCTTTCAGCAACAAACGTGATGTGGCCACGTTGCCCATTCAGATCCCATACGGTCCACCATCTGGGGATTTACACATGGCCCGGCCATGAGCCCGGTGGTCCTGACTCGGACCTTAAACCGGTCTTCCTCAGTCTAGTCAAAGTCTGACCGATCCTGACCCCTCCCCAAAGTAGTTCTTACTAGTTTATTTTATTTTAAATAATTTTCTTCTAAAACTTCAAATAAATCCATAAAAACTCATAAAAATGTAGGAAAAATGCCAAAAAAATCTAGAAAAATAAGATAAAATTCCCAAAATATTTTAAGTCATAATTTCATCACACATTTTCACTCACAAGCATTCTAACACTTATGCACACACGCATGCATGCACTTGCATGCACACACTCACATAAATACACCCTCATTCATACATACACTCTAACACTTACACACACATACATACATGCTCATTCTTGTACACATTCACACAAGTGCACTTCCATTCATGCATGCATTCTAACACCCACACAAATGCACTTCCATTCATGCACGCATTCTAACACTTACACATACATGCACACATATGCATGTAAACACTCACATAAGTAGACTTTCATTCCTGCATTCACTCTAGCACTTACACACATACATGCATGCACATGCATGAACACACTCACCCATATGCACTTTCATTCATGCATGTCCACATCTACGCATTCTAACATTTACACACACACATACACATGCACACATAGGCCATCCTTTATGCATTCACATACCTTTTCATGCACACATATCTCGAAACTTGTTTTACACGCATATTTTTTTTTACACACATATTTGCGCACACACCCTAAGCTCCTTTGATGATCTTATAGGTCACGCCCGGTTCTGATTATGACAAATACTCATTGTATTTAATGGGTGTTTGAGGTTTTGTGTAGGAACTAAAATTGTTAAGATCGAGATGGGCACAAAGCAAGTAAAGCTTGAAAACTAATTCTTGTTTTCAATTGTAATATATTCAGTTGTGTAATTGGTTTGTAATAGTAAATAGGGATTGGTTTGTAAAAAGCTCACACACATCACATGCATGATATAATACATAAGGTCAAACCAAACACAACCTAAAGTGACCTTAGGGTACTAAACTTTTTTGGTGTCTTTAATTGGACAAAAATGACCTTACGACACTCACCATTGCACCTATGAATGTTAGGCTCTTGATTAGGGTTTGAGTGGATCATAATAAGACCAAAATGCACATATTGTGCACTTTTAGTCAACCGACCTTGGCAATTCATTCTGCCCCGGTTGACCCAAATAGGCCTGGGTCAATAGATGACCAAGGTCCTGGTCGACCAAACCAGTGTAGTTCAAAAAGCCTCGATCGACCAAAACCCCCTGAGGTTAACAAATTGACCATCTGGTTGACCAAGCCAAATTTGTATTGTAACTACTTGGTCTACCGATGATCCTCGGGAGAAATCTCAACTGTCTGGTTGACCGAACCACAGTAAAATGGAAAATCGCCCTTTGGACAAGCACTTTTGGTCGACCAAGTCATCAGTTCAAAAGTTTCCTGGTCGACCAAACCATATGAACTCTGGTCGATCGAAATGGTTCTGGTCGACCGGACCACTCGGGTTGCCCCGATTTTTACTGCGGCTAAACATTTTTAAACAGGGTTAATTAGGGTTAAAATGATCTTAAACAATATTAATAATACCCTACATGTCCTAACGGCTATAATTCTTCCAATATCTATATATAGTCCATCATTTGCTAAGATTAGAATAAGATTAGCAAATTTGATTAGGGAGAATTCTTTGAAAATCCAAAAACCTATAACATAAATTTTTGAGCCTCCTACACTCATACTTACCTTCTCATACTGATTAAACCCTTTGCAAGTTGATTGAGTGTTAGTCTAAATAGGTTTGCTCTCCCACTCTTGAGTGATTGATTCGATTTTTTACGAGAGCTAAACCTAAGTGTTCTTAGGGGGCTTTTGCTAATAAGCCTATCCTAAGAAGACTTTCTTAAGCTTCTGAGTATTGCATTTACGTTGCAATATCTTAGGAAGTTTGTATTTGTCTTTGGGTTGATGTGTGATTTATATTGATATATTTGTGTTTGTGATAGTGATCTTTGTTGTAATATTCACTCACTCATATATTATTTTCTAAATACAAAGATTACACATCTTTTGCAAACCAAGCAAATACATTATTTGATATTTACTTGCTTGAGACATCCTGCTAATTGAAATATTTGAGACTTGATATCTTTGTGTGAGCTATTAGATTGAACACATATTTTGATACAAAGATCATACTGCTTGATACTTTCACGTACTCATTACACTGATAGCAAATATTTTGAGAGTTGAAATATTGGACCACATTGAGCTTACATATTAAATCATATTGTGGTGTATGTAATTGCGCGTAGTTGGGTACATATATGCTTTACACGAAAGCACAATCACTGTATCGATATCATTTGATTGCAAAATCTATTGTATTTCTAGGCATGGGCCTGAAGAGGGAGACTAGCCCTGGAATAGTCCTGGATTGGCTTAGACCCGGTTAGGAAAGCTAGGTGCGCCATCCTGTTAAGGCGTGTAGGTTGAGGTTAGCCCCGCTAATTGACCTGGTTAAGGTTGAGGTCAGCCTTGTGCTAATTGACTTGGTTGTAATCGGTGCTGCTCCACCCTTAAGTGAGCTATTAGTGGAATCCTCAGGCTTGTGAGCTAGAGGCGGGGACGTAGGCATAGTTGGCCAAACCCCGATAACATATCATGTGTTTATTTATATTTCTGCACTTTATATTTACTGCACGTGTATGTTATTATGTGAATGATACGCTTGATTTAAAATTTCCGTATATTATATTTATCGGCTTATTTGGAACTGCATAGAAAGACCCTAGGTTGTTATATTCTGCTAACATCTAGTTCAACCTAGGAGAAAATTTTAAAATTCCAATTCACCCCCCCCCCCCTCCCCGGTCTTGGGAATACACCAATTCTAACATCCTTGGTCTTGACCAGACCTTAAAAAGGTTGACCCTTCTGGTTTTCTCCCCAAACCAGCTGGGTCTTCTAAACCGTGACTAAGCCAGTTCAGTTTGCATCATTACTACTTGAATAAATCCCAAAATGCACCAAAATCCTCAAAAACATAAAAGTTAAAAAAGTCACAAAAATGTTTCCAAGCTTTGATTTTCATGGGTTTTGTCTTAATTTATTTGTGCTATTTTGAAGTTTAGGAAAAAAAATCACAAAAATCAAAAAAATGTTTTCACACTTAGAAAAATCACAAAATGTTTTTTGGCCCAAGAAACTATTTTCATCCTGAAAAAATTCGAAAAGCCTCCTGGAATATTATTTTTCATTCTTAGGAAATCTTATAAAAATTTCAAAATCCCAGGAGTGTATTTTGGTAAACTATTTTCTCAATTTTCTATCCCAATGATTTCGAAGGGTGGCATGAACTCTTCGGAGTACGATATGGCCCGAATTTGAGGGAATACCTATATAGTACCTTCATTTTTTCAATTTTTGGAAAGAGGTAATCTTAAAGGCTTATTACATTTAATTTGTGGGATAATCTTCAATTAATCTAGCTCAAAAGGATGCCTGCACATATTTCCATCCTGTCATTGCTACTAAGCTTAAAAACTCACTGGGAGGCTTTGTAGAGGGCCCTTAACCAAGACTATATTCCTCAAGATATCAGCGTTGAAAAATTCAACCATGTGATTGGCAGCCTCACAACCACCAATTACATCACATTCACTGATGAAGAAATCTCAGTGGAAGGACAAGGGCACGACCAGGCACTACACATCTCTACTAAATGTCGAGACCACATGATAGCCCAAGTACTAACTGATAATGGGTCTTCCTTGAATCTCATGCTTATAAAGACCTTGCAGAAACTTCCTATTGACCTCTCCTATATGAAGCAGAACAATCTAACCATGCGAGCCTTTGACGGTACCCGCAGAGAATCAATGGGATCCATAGATATCCCTATACAGATCGGCCTCGTTACCTTTGAAATCACATTTCAAGTCAAGGCCATCACACCATCCTATAGTTGTTTATTGGGAAAGCCATGGATACACAATACCGGGATAGTTTTGTCATCTTTGCATTAGTGGGTGAAATTCATTGTGGCAGGCAATTGGTATGCGTCTATAGGGAGATAGATTTGATGGTGACCAAGCCAACTTCCACCCCCTACGTTGAAGCGGCTGAGGAGGCCCTAGAGGATTCATTTCATGCTTTTGAGATCATCAATGCAATGATTGTAGCTGAAGGATCCCCGATTCCACAACCCTGGGTATCCTTTATAGCGTGTATAATTGCTATGGAACTGATCAGGTAGGGGTACCATCCAGGCTAGGAGCTGGAAAGGAGCTTGTAGGGAATTCTGAGGCCATTGACGATTCCAGAAGTGAAAGATAGATATGGCTTGGGTTATAGGCCCACTTTTACAGACATAAAGAAGAAGAGGGCACAGAAAGAACAACAAAGAAGGGAAAGGCTCACGGGCAAGACCGGTATCTAGTGGGCTAGCATAATGAATTAGGAAGAAAAGAAAGGGTCATTTATTACCTAACCAAGAAGTTCAGTGATTACGAATCTAAGTACTCCAACTTGGAAAAAACATGTTGGTCTTTAGCATGGATAGTTAGTAGACTGAGACAATACACTTTGTATTACTCAACCTGGCTGATTTCAAAAATAGACCCAATAAAGTATGCGTTTGAAAAATCCGCCGTGACAGGACGAGCAACATGGTGGTAGATGCTGTTGACCGAATATGACATTACCTATGTCACCAGGAAAGCCATCAAGGGAAGCGCCATTGCGGAATATTTGGTAAACAGAGCTGTGAAGGACTACCAGCCTATGGAGTTCAATTTCCCAGACAAGGGCATTAACTCAATAATCCAAGAAGAAGAAGATCCCAAAAAATGGACGATGTTATTTGACAGGGCAGTCAATGTGTGGGGATACAGAATAGGAGTCGTACTCATATCACTGGAAGGGAAACATTATCCAGTCATGGCCAAGCTCATTTTTCCTTGCACCAATAACATAGATGAATATGAAGCATGTATATTGGGATTACAAGTTGCCATGGATCAGGGTATCAAAGAGTTAATGGTGAAAGGAGACTCAGCCTTGGTCATTCATCAGTTGAGCGGGGAATGGGAAACCCTGGATGCCAAACTGGTACCGTATCAAGATTATATTAATGAGATGATCAAAGGATTTGATAGCATCATTTTCTCCCACATGCCGAGGGAAAGGAATTTGATTCCTGATGCGTTGGCTACTCTGGCAACTTTGTTTAAAGTAGGAAAAGGGATGAGGGTTAAGCCTATTCGAATCAGAATACAGTCAGAGCCTGTTTACTATGCAGTGATAGAAGAAACCGATGGGAAGCCTTGGTTCCACGATATCAACACATACATCCAAAAAAATTAGTACCCTAAAGGGGCAACCAGTAGTGATCGAAAGACAATCAAGAGGCTGGCCATGGGACTCTTGTTAGATGACGAGGTATTGTACAAAAGGAACTACCATATGACCCTTCTACGATGCATAGAAGCGAAGGAGGCACAACAAATCATGCGTGAAGTCCATGAAAGAGTCTATGGTACTTACGTTGGGGGGTCACTCGTTGGCATGAAAAATCCTCAAGAGTGGATACTACTAGATGACCATTGAGAGGGATTGCATTGATTACACCCAAAAGTGCCACAAGTGCCAAGTTTATGGAGACTAGATACAAGTTCCATCGGTCTCGCTTCATGTTTTATCAGCACCCTGGCCCTTTTTAGCCTGGGGTATGGATGTGATCAGGCCAATAACCTTAAAAGCCAACAATGGGCACCACTTCATCTTTATAGCAATTGATTATTTCACTAAATGGGTAGTGGCAGCTTTATATTCTAGTGTCATGCAGAACGTGGTCACTCGTTTTATCAAAAGAGAGTTGATTAGCCGATACGGAATCCTCGAAAGAATAATCTAAGACAGTGCCAAAAATTTGAACAGTGAAGTAATGACAAAGTTGTGCAGTCAGTTCAACTTCAAAAACAACAATTCGGCTCCTTGTAGACCTCAGATGAATGGGGCAGTAGAAGTAGCCAATAAGAACATCAAGAATATCATGGAAAAAATAATGGAAACTTACAAAGATTGGCATGACAAGTTTCCTTTCACTCTGATGGCCTACAGAACCACAGTTTGAATCTCCACAACTGCTACCCCTTTCTCTCTGTTGTACGGAATGGAGGCTGTGGTCCCAATATAAGTCGAAATCCTGTCTTTGAGGGTCCTAGATGAAGCATAGTTTACTGAGGTAGAATGGGTGCAATTATAGTATGACCCGTTGAACCTAATTGAAGAAAAAAGGATAGCCACCATAGCCTATGGACAATTGTACAAAAGAAGAATGATAAGGGCGTTCAACAAGAAGGTGTGACCTCAACAATTCTAGGAGGGGGATCTAGTATTTAAGAATATTTTTCTAATCCATACAAACCCTCGAGGTAAGTGGATGCCTAACTACGAAGGGCCTTATGTGGTAAAGAAGGCATTCTCAAAAGGCGCCCTATTGTTGGCAGACATGGACGAAAATGACCTCTTGTATCCTGTTTATTTTGATGTTGTAAAGAAGTTCTACGCTTAAGAGCTATGTATATTTTCAAAGGAATGTTAATAAAATTATCATGTCGTTACTCAATGCATCCTCTCTTTGATCATTTTTTTGATTAAATGAAGGATAACCATTCTTGGCCCACTAGTTCCCCCCTTAAAAAACCCAAAGTTTTGTTAATCACTTGGAAAACCTTTTGAGCTTTAAAATTAAACAGTTTTCTTCAAAAAGTCATTTCCTAAAAATTAAACTGGGCTGGGGTTTTTCAAAGGTCTGGAAAATCATACGAGACAACAACTAGTTGTTGAAGTGACAACAACTAGTTGTGAGTTGTTTTTTTCTGCTACCCTAAAATTTGACAAAATAAAATACCCTTTACTAACCTCGTTGAGCTTGAAATGTTTAATTTCTTGGCTAACCCATCAAATGATCACACCCCACACTAGGGTAGTTTAAAAAATCAGTCTCTAACGGAATTCAAATCAAGATAGAGCCAATATTCCTCTATAAAGGGAAAGCATGAAAGAAGAAAGTGTAGAAAAATGAGATAAAGAAATAAAACAAAAAAGGACATGCTTAAGATGTGATCTTTGACCAAAGATTACCATTTTTAAGTTCAATAAAGTTTGAACCGTATTGTACCCTTTTCCTTCTCTAACCTATACCCCCAGCCTACATTACGGTCCAAATAAAAGACCTGATCTGATTGGTACACACATTGTTGTCTCAAATGATTTGTCATACTCAATGTTGAGTCTGAACTAGGTAATGACTTGATCCTACAATAGGCACGTAGGCAGCTTGATCAAATTGACAAGCTCGATCAATGATTTGCAGAAAGAAAACCCTAAACTGGGGTAGAGCATATCATTCGGGGATGAGATTTTTGAACTTTAGTTTCCTTTTCTTTCAAAAGCCTACGTTTCATCCCGAGTCTTAAAAACCATCCAGAGATCGAAACATGAGCATGGCCCAAGTGGATTATGAGCAAACAATCAAACTAAGGGCACCATTCAGCCTTACAACATCAAGAAGTGTCGGGTCCTTTTGTTGAAACTGAGGCAGTTGGTGAAAAGGGGGAGAGTTAGTTTCCATAAATTAATGTCAGTATCATAAGACTAGGAGACACTGGTGTAAAATTTACCCTTTTCCAGAAGCATTTTTTTACCATAGCAAAACACCTATCTTGCACAGTAGGCTAATATCCTGATTTAGCAAGTTGATGACATAAGTGTATAATCATTTTTGTTACCAAAAACCCTTTCGCTTTTCAAAAATCCCCAAAAAAATGGACAATAAAAAGAATTAATAGTTCTAAACACTATGGCAGATTTTAGGCATCTATGGCAAGTATGGTTGGACCCCACGAACAGAGGTAGATTTCAAGCGCCTTGTAGAATTTGGAATGCGGATAGGATCAATGGAAAGAAAACAATGGGGCAGATTTCGTGTGCTTGTGGGGAATTTAAGCGTGGCAGAATTAGTGGCAAGTAAACACTGGGGTAGGCTTTGAGCACCTATTGAACCTGAAAGATGACCAGGATCAGTGGCAAGTAAACACTGGGGCAGATTTAGAGCGCCTTTTGGAATTTGAAATAAGGTTCGGATCAGCAATAATTTGGAGTATAAAAATAGAGCCAAGGTCGGCAAACAAACAAATGCAAATGAGGAAAACTCCGTATTAAGTTCTAGTGGAGCCAATTCAGGTGCCCTCATGTCTGAGCCAAATTTGAAGCCAAGACTAGTGACAATCAATGGTAACTAGGACTGATTTTGGGTTGAGTTTTGTTTGAGATGATTCGAATGCCTTCATATCAGAGCACAAGATGAAAATATAGCCAATATCAGTGGCCGAAGACCGAAACTGGGGCAGTTTTTGAGTTCCATTGGAGCAAAATCAAGAGCTTTCATGGCATAATAGAAGTCGAAAATAGGGCCATGACTAGTGAATACATGAATGAAACTGGGGCAGTTCTCATGTTAAAGATCCGGGATTGAGTTATTGACTATAGTGGCATTAGAAGAAGAAAGGTCATGTATCCTCATTCATTTCACGCATCCTCATGCATTTCATACATTTAAGGAAAGGCATTCGTATTACGGGTAGCGACATGCATACATGTCATGTAACATGCATCATGTACATATAGCAACATATCCCTGTATTCTAGCATCACAAGTTAGAAACACACATACATATAGCAACAAAGCACCATTCATACTTGTTAAGTGAAATAAGCTTGTGAATAATCCTTTGGCATTCTTGATTGGACCGATCTTGTCTTTTTGATATCTGAAACTAGGGCAACTAACCCCAAACATAGATTGACAAATTTTGAACCTGAGGTAGTGGACCTCACACATAGATCAACATACCTTGAAACCAGGGGAGCTGACCTCAGAAACTAATTAAGGCATTGGTTTTTGAGTTCCAAATTGAGTAATCTAAAGACAATAAAAATTTCTCGGGACTTCGTTCCTGATTGATCATCCCCAGTGGAGTAACTCTGAGCCCTACACCTGAGGAAATCTTCCAAAAGAATCTTGGGATCTCGCACCCGATTGATCACCCTCAATAGGGTAACCATTTTCCCAAAATACTGACTTTCAAAAAAAGATCTCGGGATTTCATTCCAAATTGATCATCCCTAGTGGAGTAACTCTGAGCCCTACACCTGAGGACATCTTCTAAAAGAATCTTGGGATCTCACACCCCATTGATCATCCTTAATAGGGTAACCATTTTTCCAAAATACTAACTTTCCAATAAAGATCTTGGGATTTTGTCCCTGATTGATATTCCCTAGCAAGTCAACTATGTTTCAAACCTAAAACTCCAAACTACACTTAAATACAATTTGAAATGTAGGTTCGGGTCATCGTACCCCCATGGCCCAGACTCCCATGTCCTTAGCAAACTGACCCAGAGGTTTGAGTCATCATACCCCCATGGATTGGACTCCTACACCTGCAGTAAACTGACATAGAGGTTTGGGTCATCGTACCCCCCACGGCTCAGGCTCCCAAGTCCGCAGCAAACTGACATAGAGGTTTGGGTCATCGTATCCCCACGCCTCGGACTCCCACGTCCGCACCAAACTGACACATTGGTTTGGGTCATCGTGCCCCCAATGGATCGGACTCCCACGTCCGTAGAAAAATGACATAGAGGTTTGGGTTATTGTACCCCCAACGCTCGGACTCCCACATCCGCATCAAACTGGCACATAGGTTTGGGTCACTATACCCCCACGGCTTAAACTCCCACGTTTGCAGAAAATCGACACAGAGGTTTGGGTCTCATACCCCCCACGGCTCGGGCTCCCACAATCGCAGCAAACCGACATAGAGGTTTGGGTCATCATACCCCCACGACTTGGATTCCCACGTCTACAACAAACCGACATAGAGGTTTGGATCATCGTACCCCCACAGCTTGGGCTCCCATATCCGTAGTAAATCGACACAAAGGTTTGGGTCATCGTATCCCCACGACTTGGACCCCCATGTCCACATCAAATCGATATAGAGCTTTGGGTTATTGCACCCCCACGGCTCAGACTCTCACATCTGTAGCAAATCGACACAGAGGTTTGGCTCATCGTACCCCTACAACTTGGACTTCCACGTCTATAGCAAACCAACACAAAGGTTTGGGTCATTGTATCCCCATGGCTTGGGCTGCCATATCTACATCAGATTGACACAGAGGTTTGGGTCATCGTACGCCAACAGCTCAGGCTCCCACGTTTGTAGAAAACTGACACAAAGGTTTAGGTCATCATAGCCCCACGGCTCGGACTCCTAAGTCCGCAGCAAATTGACACAGAGGTTTGGGTCATCATACCCCCACAGCTTGGGCTCCCACATCCGTAGCAAACCAGCATAGAGGTTTTGGTCATCATACCCCCATGGCTCGGACTCCCATGTCTATTGCAAATCAACACAGAGGTTTGGGTCATCTTCCCCCCACGGCTTGGGCTCCCACATCCGCAGCAAACCAACATAGAGGTTTGGGTCATCGTACCCCCACAACTCGGGCTCCCATGATCGTAGCAAATCAACATAGAGGTTTAGATCATCGTACCCCCTACGGCGTGGATTCCTACACCTGCAGTATGCCACTTCACATCTTTTGTGATTTCTACACTCGATACTAATCACTAACCCCCACTAACTTCTAACTTTTAACATCTAACTAAAATAAAATAAAATAAAGAAGTGTGTCCCTCCTTGACAAAAGTCAATTGTAGTTGATTGACCAAAGCTGTGGCCTGGTTAAAATAAGTGTCTTTTATCTTTGCAAACTTGTTCACTCCAAATAACGTTTGAGAGATCCTATTGTTACATTGAAGCAATGAAGCCTGCAAAGAGGGACAACTGTACACACTCTAATTTTAACTAGGCCACCCCAAGCAAACCTAGCAAAAGAAGACTTAGCTTTTAGATCTAAAGGACCCAGAGTTTTAAAATTGAGACCCTCAATACTCGTGATTTTCAAAAGGAAATCGAGCCCTTTTAATCTCCTTCAAACATCCTTAATGGAGCTGCATAGTTCCCAAATTCATTATTAACTAGGCTTTAAGGTCCTTTAATTATAGAATTTTTTGTTCTTCCTAACAAGCTTAGGTCTTATTCTCCAATTTTCCAAATTTTAATCTTAAAATCCAAAAAAAAAAAAATTAGTGTAGAGTCCTTATAATAGATCGAGTGTGGTTCTTTAATTTCAAAATCATTTTTCTTTGTAATAAGTCTCTAAGGTTAATTGTACTTTCGAAAACCCAGAAGTCAGTTTAGTTTGATGAGTCCTTGATGTTTTCACAAGTTTGAGAATTTTTGAACTTTGAATCGAGCTTTCAAAATCTTACCCTATTTTGAAATTGGGTCTTAATTTAAAAAAAAAATAACCAATTTCATTTGGAGATTAAAGTCTTATTCTATTTTGTTTAGAGATCAGTCAACTCCCAAAAGATAAAATTAAATTGCATCACAATTTCATTCAAGGGGGAGCACGTGCAGAGTGACACGCGCAAGCAAATAATGCATAAGGTGCAGAGGAAATAATAAATACAAGATGGCAACTCGAAAATACAAGGAAGGTGTACAAATTAAAATTGCAGGAAAGGAAACACGAGGGTACATATATCAGCATTCAAAATACAAAGAAATAAAAACAAATAAAAATACAGAAAACAAAAAGAAAAAAAGGCAAGGAAGATGACGAGCTCACAAGTCCTGTGCTGTCATCTGGATTACCCCATGCACCTGCGCAAAAGTGAAAGAATAAAACTCGTTAGTAGAAGAAAGGAAAATACAGAAAAATAAAAATAAATAAATAAATACAAAAAGCAAAAGCTGATTCTGAACCCTCCACTCCCAGATTGCCACCTGGGAGCACCCAAAAAGCCCGCAAGTCCCAAATTGCCACATAGACCTTCACCTGTGCATGAAAAGAAGAATGAGAGTTGGTTAGCAAGAAATTCACAAAATCAGGAAAAATGGTTTGCACGTGCAGGGAATTATTCCCTAACACTAGCCGTTTATGGGGAATTGTGGAGGAAATTGGTGCCAAAGGTCATCCTAGGCTCCCAATAAATAGGGAGTCCCAGCACTATAGCAAGACAAGGGAAGGAGCACAAATTTACTCTATGGAAATTTAGAGAGAGAAATAGCATACAGAAGCCTTGTGAGAATTGGGAGAGAGAGAAAGTTAAGGAGGAGAAATTTTGCCCAAATTACAGAACCAACTCTGCATTAGAAGGTGTAGAGAATAGAGAGGAGTCCTACAAAGGGAGGAGACTGAGAGAAGTTGCAAGAGAACTGAGCTAGGCACCTCAGGCCAAAACACACCCAGAGTATGGAAAAGAAGAAAGGAGGAGTTGGAAGAAGGAAGTAAAATTTCAAAGTGTCTTTCTTGTTTCTTTGAATTCACTTTGATGCTAGATTGAGTGCTTGTACATAAGTATCCTTCTCTCTAAAATTTTGAATCTGAGCTCGGACCATCAAACCCAGTGTGAAACCCCCCAGACCCAGTTTCTGTTTTGAACCAAAAACCAGTACCCACTTACCCCTCAGACCCAGGTAGTTCATCCTGAGTCTACCCAGTTCCAACTTAACCCAACCAGAGACCAATGTCAGTCTTAAAAGATCCATGGCCCATTCTGTTTTCAAAAACCCACGAGACCTTATTTTAAAATTGAAATTGGGATGGCCCGTTCTTTTAATCAAAAGATGCCCTATTTTAAAACTTAAACTAGGCCGACTCATTTATTCTTTAAAAAATCAAAAAAGGCTCTATTTTAAAACTAAAATTGGGCCAACCAATTCTTTTAAATCAAAATAAGCCTTATTTAAAAATTGAAATTTGGCCAGCCCATTCTTAAAAAAAAAATAAAATCAAAGAGGCCCTATTTTAAAACTGAAATTGGACCGGTCCATTTCTTTCAAAAATCAAAAGTGGCCCTCTTTTAGAATTTAAATTGGGTCAGCTCATTAACTAAACCTTGGCCCATTTTGAAAGTTAACTCACCCTAGCCCAACTCACTCCATCCCATTCTTACAAATATCAAAACCCATACATGGTTCGAGCACGTGACGAAGCCCACGTGGCTTGCTTGGGGTTCTTCGAGTCCTCTTGTCTCACATGGATTGAATTGCACAAGTCAACCCAAGTTTGAATTGCACACACACTGGGTTAACTCACACGATTCAACTCAGGTTCCACTCACCCACTAACTTACCCAGACTATGATGAGCATAAGTCATCCTCACCCGTGCATCTACAATCGAAACCCTAAAACAAAGCCATCATCAACACACAGATCAACACATCACACCCATACTGGATTTTAAATAGTGAAAAATTGACAAGAAAATCAAAAGGAGAGAATAAGGGGACTTAGCTTTTTAGATTTCTGGATCTTCCCGGATAGACCTTCGGTCCACTAACTATTTGTCATCATCCAAGCGAACTCTGTCAACTTTGAACACATTTATGTGTTCAGCGACCCGTTAACAACCAAGGAGTGTTGAGGATAGGGGTTTCTCCAGTATGATAAAGGAATACTGAGAGAGAAGTGAAAGGGTGAGAAGCCGAGAGAGACAAGAGTAGAGAGGGTTGTAGAAAGGGGGAAAGAAAAGAAACACCCTAGGATACAAAGAAGAGGGAAAGGAAACAAGAGGGAGAGAAAGGGAGTTCGAGAGAATGAAAAGTGGAAAAATGAATAGAAGGAAAAGATTGGGTTTAAGTATCTAAAGCCCTGGAGCCACCAGATTCAAACACGTGGCATTCCATCAATCGTTCGATTGAAGAAAACACAAGGCTCCCTTGTGAGCGTCCATTTCATTTCCCATCAACTACCCAGATCTCGTTGTGTCAGTACTTAGGGCAGTTATTTGATCCTCACAGATCAGCAATGGCTTAAATCTTCTCTTTTGAAGGAGCCATTATAAGTGCCTGCACGTCTCACCACTCTCTGGATGACACTTGGTAAGTGCATCACCATCATCATTAATGCGCTCAAAAGCCTACAAGCCTTCCACATAAGTCGTCGAATCATCACCCGTTGAACGGATCAGATCATGCCACAATGGGAGATATATGCGGGTCAAGCCCTCAACCATCTGATCCTCTCCATACATCAATGGTTGAGATTTTCCTTGCGTTAGATGGCATTAAAGGACGACATGCTTCTCCATTTGCTCAGCGCCACCTGGCGGACTAGCTTCCCATATACACAAGCATGACGCATTCTTCCCAAGGTCTGATGGAGGCATTTAATGACGGCTCACTCACTCGTCACCACGTCATACCCCTATCCCTCAACCAAATCTTCACCGTCGATTGTTGCTCGCATCCACATTCTACGTCGTGGCCACGTAAGCCTTCCACAACCATCCAATCATATTCCTAGATGGACAACCGCAATCTTCCCACATCATAAGTCTAGGCTAATTCTCTTGCCCTCGCTCGCCAGTAGACACATGGAGCACCTGTCTCCACCCATGCAAAGGAATGCGTGTTCCACCAAAAATCATTCAATTAGTATCTTCTAGCAACAAACGTGACGCGACCACATTGCCCATTCAGATTCCATACGGTCCACCATCTGGGGATTGACACGTGCTCTGGCCATGAGCCAAATGCACCTAACTCGAACCTTGAACCGACTTCCTTGGACCAGTCAAAGTCTGACCTGTCCCTCTCCCTCGCCAAACCGGTTCTTACTGGTTTATTTTATTTTAAATAATTTCTTCTAAAACTTTAAATAATTCGATAAAAACTCATAAAAATCCATGAAAAATGCCAAAAAATATAGAAAAATAAGAGAAAATTCCCAAAATATTTTAAGTCATAATTCCATCACACATGTTCACTCATAAGCATTCTAATACTTATGCACACACGCATGCATGCACATGCATGTACACACTCACATAAATACACCCTCATTCATACATACATTCTAACACTTACACACACATACATACATGCTCATGCTTGTACAAATTCACACAAGTGGACTTCCATTCATGCATGCATTCTAACCCCCAAACACATGCATGCATGCATGCACATGCATGTACACACTCACACAAATACACTTCCATTTGTGCATGCATTCTAACACTTAAAAACACATGCACACACATGCATGTACACCCTCACACAAGTACACTTTCATTCATGCATGCATTCTAACACTTACACACATACATGCATGCACATGCATGAACACACTCACCCATATGCACTTTCATTCATGCATGTCCACATCTATGCATTCTAACATTTACACACACATATACAAATGCATGCATAGGCCATCCTTCGTATATTCACATCCCTTTTCATGCACACATATCTCCACACTTGTTTTACGCACATATTCGCGCACACACCCTAAGCTCCTTGGTCTTAACCAGATCTTAAACTAGTTGACCCTTCCGATTTTCTACCCCAACCGGCCGGGTCTTCTAAACTGTGACTGAGCCAATTTAGTTTGCATCATTACTACTTGAATAAATCCAAAAATGCACCAAAATCCTCAAAAACATAAAAGTTAGAAAAGTCACAAAAATGTTTTCAAGCCTTGATTTTCATGGTTTTTGCATTAATTTTATTTTCATGGTTTTTCCATTCACTTGACTAGCTCAACTCTAAACTCCACTAAATAAATGCGGATATCTCTGGCGCATCTAATCCTCTAGTTCATAGGAAGCCTCCTCAATAGCATGGTTGTGCCACATAATTTTTACCAATGGAATCTTCTTCATGCGTAGCTCTTGTTCCTTCCAATCAAGAATCTACATTGGCACTTCCTCATAAGCTAAAGTATCACCCAACTACAATGCCTCATATCTGATCACATGGGAGGGGTCTGTGACGTATTTCCTCAGTATAGAAACGTAGAATACATCATGGATCCTTGATAGGACTAGTGGTAATGCCAAACGATAGGCAACTGGACCCACTCTCTCAAGAATCTCGAATGGTCCCTAGTGCTCAGCTTACCCTTCCTCTCGAATCTTATAACACCTTTCAGCGGTGCCACCTTCAGGAATATGTGATCTCCTATGTCAAATTCCAGTTCTTGCCAATGAGTATCAGCATAACTCTTCTGCCGGCTCTGCGCTGTCCTGATCCTGTCTCTGACGAGTCTAACTTTATCCTCAATCTGCTGTATCAGCTCTGGCCCCAATACCTATCTCTTTCCAACCTCATCCCAGTACAACGGGGATCGGCACCTCCCGCCATATAGTGCCTCATATGGTGCCATCCCAATGCTGGCCTGGTAGTTGTTGTTATAAGCAAACTCAACAAGTGGCAAATACTCCATCCAAGGACCTCCAAAGTCTAGCACACATGCTCGCAGCATATCCTCCATAATTTGTATCATCCTCTCTATCTGTCCATCTGTCTAAGGATTAAAAGTTGTGCTGAACGACAACTAAGAACCCATGGCCCCTTGCAGACTCTTCCAAAAATGAGATGTGAACCGTGGGTCTCTATCTAAAACTATGGACACTGGGATGCCATGGAGTCTAACTATCTCCTGGATGTATAACTCAGCCAATCTGTCCAAGGAGTAGCTAACTCTGATCAGAAAAAAGTGGGCAGTCTTCGTTAATCAATCCACCACTACCTAAATAGCATCATGTCCATGCAATGCTGGCAGTAATCCTGAGACGAAATCCATCCCTATATGCTCCCACTTCCACTCAGGAATGTGGACTGGCTGCAATGATCCCGCCGGTCTCTCATGCTCAGCCTTCACTTGCTAGCACGTCAAACATTGATCCACAAATTGAGCTATCTCTCTTTTTATGTTGTTCCACCAGAAAGACTCTCGGAGATCCCTATACATTTTAGTGCTACCTAGATGTACAGTATATAGGGACCGATGCGCTTCCTCCAGAATGACCCTCTTGATCTCAGGATCAGTAGGAACGCATAACCTGGTACAAAATCTCAAGGCTCCATCATCTGAAATGCTAAACTTTGGTTCCTGACCATCCTAAACCTTTCCCATAAGCTCTACTAATTCTGCATCATTCCTCTGAGCTACTTTAATCCTCTCCTGTAGAGTCGGCTACAAAATACCTGGTGATCGCCCTCTACCAGCTCCACACCGAGCCTCTCTAGATCCATTTGAATCGGATGCTGAATCTCCACTGCAGATACAGATGATTCCCCTGATTTCCGACTCAAAGCATCAGCAGCCACATTAGCCTTTCCTGAGTGGTAGCTAATAGTGCAGTCGTAATCCTTTATTAGCTCCAACCATCTCCTCTGCCTCATATTCAATTCCTTCTGTGTGAAGAAATACTTTAAACTCTTATGGTCAATAAATATCTCACACCTACTCCCATATAGATAGTGCCTCCAAATCTTCAGCGCATAAACAACCGCCGCCAACTCTTGATCTTGGGTAAGGTAGTTCTTCTCTTATTCTTTCAACTGTCGTAAGGCATAGGCTATCACTCTCCCCTGCTACATCAGTACACATTTAAGCCCTTTATGGGACGCATCACTATAAATTATGAACCCCTCTTTCCCTGAAGGAATCGTCAACACAGGCACAGTGATGAGTTGCTACTTCAACTCCTAGAAGCTCTGTTTACATTAATCAGACTCAAACTTCGCTCCTTTCCTGGTCAATCTGGTCAACGGGCCTGACAATCTAGAGAAGCCCTCAACAAACCTGCTGTAGTACCCAGCCAATCCAAGGAAACTCCTAATCTCGTGCACGTTCTTTGGTCGTACCCAGTCTACTACCACCTCAATTTTACTCCGATCAACAGCAACACCACCCTTGGATATAACGTGTCCAAGGAAGGTAACCTGTTCCAACGAAAACTCACACTTCTTGAGCTTCACATAAAGCTTCTTCTCTCACACCACCTACAACACTATACTCAGATGCTCCTCATGCTTCTCTGGACTCTTCGAATACACCAGTATATCATCAATAAATACTACCACAAACTGATCCAAGTATTGGTGAGAAATCCTGTTCATAAGATCTATAAACACTGCAGGAGCATTCGTCAACCCAAACAGCATAACTAGAAATTCATAGTTACCATACCGTGTTTTGAATGACGTCTTCGGAACATCTTTGGCCCTGACTTTCACCTGATGGTACCCGGAGCGTAAATTTATCTTCGAAAAGATATGTGTCCCCTGTAACTGGTCAAACAAATTATCAATACGCGGGAGCAGGTATTTATTCTTGATAGTTATTTTATTTATTTTTCGATAGTCGATGCACAACCACATCGAGCCATCCTTCTTCCTCACAAACAAAGTCGGTG